>NC_034603.1:68323889-68331336 GCF_900095145.1 Mus pahari
AAAAAAAAAAAAGATATGGATCAAGTGTGCCACAACCGGAGGGAGCGCTTGACATGGAGTCAGCTGGTTGAATGGGCTGAGAAGAACTAATAGACCAGCCTTCCCTCTACTTGAGACTCTAAGGGGACCTGGTCCTAGAGGCAGGGTGACTGAAATTTTTCTGCTATCTCCTAGCTCTGTACTTTGACATTGGCTGTTACAGTAACAGTGTTGGGAAAGAAACACTTGTTTCCAGAGGTAGAGACTTAGCTATGCATTTTAGTACTTTTCCTATGTATTGAGGGATATAAATGCACAATCAAAACTCAACTACAAAGCCGGGCGTGGTGGCGCACGCCTTTAATCCCAGCACTCGGGAGGCAGAGGCAGGTGGATTTCTGAGTTCGAGGCCAGCCTTGTCTACAAAGTGAGTTCCAGGAAAGCCGGAGTTACACAGAGAAACCCTGTCTTGAAAAACCAAAAAAAAAAACCCAAAAAACAAAACAAAAAACAAAAAAAACTCAGCTACATATATTTATATATACATATCTACATAAAATATTATATCTGTCACAGAAACTGTAAGAAGAAAGAATGATTTTTTTATTTTGTTGAGACAAGATCTTGCTATGTAGCCTTAGCAGACCTAGAACTCAATATGTAGATCAGTCTGGATTCGAACTCACAGAGATCCACCTGCCTTCGCCCTCCTGAACACAGAGATTTAAGGCATGGAAAGAGTAAATTTTTTGCTCTCTCTATGTATATTTTTCAAAGATATAAATCTTCCTCTACAAACTGTTTTATAGTACCCTGTGCTTTTGAAATGCTATGTGTGGTCATACCGTTCTTTGAAATATTTCTAATCTCTCTCATGATTAATCCGTTCACCTGTGTTTTGTTTAGAACTGCATTGTCTGATTTCCATCTGCCTGCTATATTTTGACGTTGCACTTTAACTAGCCTTGATACAATCTTTAGATTGAACTCTAGCTGAACTAGAGAATGTGTTCTGTATGTTCTCAGAGCTTACAACTTCACTGAGACTTTGATATGGCCCAGATATGCTCGGTCTTGATGAACACATCTTGTGTGCTTGAAGAAAATGTATTTTCTATGGCTGTCTCCTTAAACAACAAAGAAAACAGGAATTTGGTAATGTAACCATAAAAGGAGAATTTAAAAAAATTTACTCTAAGGGGCTACAAAGATGGCTCAGTGGTTAAGAGCACTGACTGCTCTTCCAGAGGTCCTGAGTTCAATTCCCAGCACCCACGTGGTGGCTCACAACCATCTGTAATGAGATCCGATGCCCTCTTCTGTTGTGTCTGAAGACAGCTATAGTGTACTATATACATAAAATAAAGAAATAATTCTTAAAAAAAAAAAAAACAAACTCTAGATTTTCCAAAGTCAAATTTGGTGAGTGGAACAGAAGTGGCCCTCCCCAACCCCCTTTGGTTTTTCCACATAGGAGTTTCTCTGTGTAGCTCTGGCTGTCCTGGAACTTGCTCTTGTAGACCAGGCTGGCTTTGAACTCACAGAGGTCAGCCTGCCTCTGCCTCCCAAGAGCTGGGATTAGAGGTGTGCACCACCCCACCCCTGCTAGAGTGGCTTTCAGATAGCTATGTACTACACAACAATGTATTGGTCATCGATGGAACACGGCTATAATGTTACATACCACATAGCCTAAGTATGTAGTAAGTCATGACATGTCATTTGTGGAGATTTCTGATATCCACACAATGACAAATCCCCTAACGATACATTTCTCAGAATATATCCACATCCTTAAGCAACGCATGACTGTATTTGCAAATCTCTTTCGTGTTAGTCTTGATAAAAGATAGCTGTGTCTTGCTTTCAAATCTGTGATGATGTCTTGTAGCCTCTGGAAAGTTCCACTGTACACTTGTTAGATATCAGGAGTGAAGCCTCTTGCAGGGGATGTAGCTCGGGTGGTAGATTGCTTGCCCCAAATGAAGAGGTCCCGGGTTCAATCTGCATAAGCTGAACATGGTGACCTATGCCTGTAATCCCAGTAATTGGGTGTTGGAGGGAGAAGTTTTAGAATTCAAGGTCATCCTCAGCTATACAGAAAATTCAACCTAGCCTGGGCTAAATTAGATCCTGTTTCAAAACCAAAAAGATAGATGACCCAGGCCTGTGGTGCTTCTCTATAATCTCAGCCCTGGAAAAGTGCTTTCCGAAAGAGGCTGAGTAGTTTAAAACTAGCCTGGGCTACATAAGGAAACCATACCCCCCACTCAAAAAACATGACAGGGTAAATATGACTATATATATTATATATATATACTATACCCAGGCTGCCAACACTTATCAGTTTGCTTTTTCTGATCAACCATTCTGACAATTCTGGAATGTTTTTCTTTTCTTATTCATTTATTTATTTATATTAGGCTTTGGAGGAAAGGCTGAGCCGGGCGTGGTGGCGCACGCCTTTAATCCCAGCACTCGGAAGGCAGAGGCAGGCGGATTTCTGAGTTCGAGGCCAGCCTGGTCTACAAAGTGAGTTCCAGGACAGCCAGAACTATACAGAGAAACCCTGTCTCGANAGAGAGAGAGAGAGAGAGAGAGAGAGAGAGAGAGAGAGAGAGAGAGAGAGAGAGAGAGAGAAAAGGCTGTGTTATGTAGTCTAGGCTGGCTTTGAACTCACAATCATCCAGCCTTAGCCTTCCAAATGTGCTTCGTCATGCTCATCTCTTTCTTCCTTCCTTCCTTTCTTCTTCTTCTTCTTCTTCTTTTTTTGGATTTATTTTGTTTTTATTTGCGTGTGAGGGAGAGACACATACACACACACACACACACACACACACACAGAGAGAGAGAGAGAGAGAGAGAGAGAGAGAGAGAGAGAGAGAGAGAGAGAGAGAGGAAGGCAGTTGTGATCTAGGGCAGAGAATCTGGGAATCAAACTGGGGTCCCCTGGAAGAATGTAAGAACTTTTAAATGCTGAACATCTATCATATCTTTTTTTTCTTTTTTCTTTTTTCTTTTTTTAAGACAGGATCTTTCTGTGTAGTCTTGTTGATCCTGGAACTCACTATATAGATCAGGCTAGCCTTGAACTCACAGAAATGCACCTGGCTCTGCCTATCAAGTACTGGGACTAGAGGTGGCTGCCACTCCCAGTTTACCATGGTCATTCCTAAATTTCCCTTTTTTTTCCTCCTTTCTTCTTTTCTTCTGTGCATGTGTGCATGTGCGCATGTGCGCATGTGCGCATGTGTGCATATGAACATGTGAGCAATGGTGTCCTTATGCACTTCTGCACGTAGAGGCCAGAGGTTGGTAGCTAGTGTCCTGTCAGTTTTTCTCCATCATAATTTTGTAATGTTGTCTCTGGCCCCACCCCCACCCCACCCCCACCCCACCTCTCTATGGAGCTGGGGTTTCACATGAGCACCTCATGCTGGGCTTTATGTGGGTGTTGGGATGCTTGCAAGTAAACACTTCAGTCACTGAGCGATTTCACTGGCCCCTTATCCATGCTTTTAAAACATAATATATCAAGACTAGTTGTAACATAAGAAGGATTTGTGATGTAGATACCATGCTATTGTGTTTTGCTTTGTATTTATTCTATTTTATGTTTAAGCTCAGGCAGGCCCCAGTCTCCCAATGCACCCGACAATGGCCTTGAACTGCCTCAACCTCCCAAGTGCTGGGATTTCAGGCTTGGGACTATCTCCCCCTGACAACCCGTTTTTAATTGAAGCTGTTTCCGTTGCCTGTGCACAGCACTAGCTTTGTGTGTGGAGTGAGGTTTGCATCCATATGTGTGTGGTGTCAGTTTGTCTTGTTCATCCTGCTCGATACTGTAAGCACAGAAGGCTGGAAATACCGTTCAGTCAAGGAACATTTGGCTGGTACAAACGGCACTCTGGATTTGATCTCCAAGCACTGCAAATCAAAATGTGAAGTACTGACCTGTTTGCAGAAGGGAAGACCCAGTTCCGCCAATGGAGCCAACGGCTGTCTTGGATCGTTTGGCCTCCTTCCCAGAAACCTGTGCAAATGGCCAGGAGAAATCTAAATGGATCCTCAAAGGGGAGTCTGGGTCAGGGCATCGGCAGTCCTGTGTTCAGCAGGACGTTCTGAATCTAGTCCCTAGTCCTTCCATCCACCACACTGTGGGAAGATGGGAACCATACTCCTGTGGGCTTGTCCTGGCTGCGAGTTGCTTTTGTCTGTCCCAGCTTGTGTGTCCCTGGGGCAAGGACCAGGTCAGTGTGACATGGTTCTTGGAGGGCAGCCAGGAACTTGAATAAGACATGCCAGTTTGCACAGTTTCTTGACTATGCCTAACTAAGGATTCAGGGAGGCTCAAGGATCACAAAAGAAGAGTGGTAAATGCCAACATTCAGGGTCTTTTTAATGTGGCACAGGGGATGGTTGCCAGCCATGGGGAATAGGCAGGTAGCTTCAACCCTGAAAGTGTTTGACGCTGGCTGAGCTGAGCTGAGGGAGCTGAGCTGCCATTGAGCCCTTACATTTGTGTTTCCTGCCTGACTCTGTCCCCCCGTGTGTCTCTGGATTTCTTCTTGAATGTGAAACAGGTGCTGGGATGAGGGGTAAGTGGTGAGGGTGGAGCTCAGCTGGTAGGGTGCCTGCTCGACATGCAGGAAGTCACTCAGTTCCCAGTACCACAGACAGCTGTGTATGGTGGGCTGTGTCTATGGGTATCCCTAACAATGGAAATAGAGTCAAGAGAACAAGTGAGAAGACTGGAGACCCTCTTCAGATTTAAGATCCTTATGTCAACACCCACCTCTGACACAACATACACACATACATGCACACACACAGAGACATGCTTGAGCATCTGCACCGCACATGAACACCTGCACCGCACATACACGCCCATGCCCGCATGCGCACTCATGGGTATTAGGACTTCGCAACCTGTTCCTGCCACCCATGGGCTCCCTAACATCTGATGGTGAGACCCTGTGACCCCTCACCTTGTTCCTTATGAGAACCTTGCTAATTGTGGTGGCTATTCCTGGTTGTCAGCTTGACAATATCTGGAATGAACTGCAATCCAGATCGGAGGGCTTACCTGTGATCCAGATCTTGAGGCTGGAAGACACAAGTTTCTGACCGGGATCTTGGCATGGAGATCTTGATGGAGTTTCATCACTTGAGCAAATTAACCCATCTCCTGGCACCTAGTATGCAGCTATTGATCTGGCAAATGCCTTCTTCTCAGTACCTGTCCATAAGGACCACCAGAAGCAATTTGCTTTCAGTTGGTAAGGCCGGCAGTATACCTTTACAGTTTTGCCTTAAGGATATTTAACTCTCCTGCTGCCCTGTGTCATAACTGAGTTAGAAGGGATCTTGATTGTTTGTCTCTTCCACGAAACATCACATTGGTGCACTATATGATAACATCACGCCGATTGGACCAAGTGAGCAGAAGTAACACCACTTGGGACTCATGGGTAACACATATGCGTATCAGAGGGTGGGAAATAAATCCAACCAAAATTCAAGGACCATCTACCTCAGTGAAATTCTTAGGAGTCCAGTGGTGTGGGGTATGCAGAGATATTCCTTCTAAGGTGAAAGATAAGTTATTGCACCTGGCCCCTCCTACCACTAAGAAAGAAGTTGTTCAAATGCCTATAGTTTCTACTCCTGTTACAATGCCATCTGCTGCCAAGCATGCGCCTATAGCCTCATGGGGTGTTCCCTATGATCAGCTGACTGAAGAGGAGAAGACTAGGGCCTGGTTTACTGATGACTCTGCACATTATGCAGACACCACCCAGAAGTGGACAGCTGCAGCATTACAACCCCTTTCCGGGACAACCCTGAAAGACACNGGTGAAGGGAAATCTTCACAGTGGGCAGAACTTCAGGCTGTGCATATATGGTGTTACAGTTTGTTTATAAGAAGAAATAGCCAGATGTACAATTGTTCACTGACACATGGGCTGTAGCCAATGGATTGGCTGGATGGTCAGGGACTTGGAAAGATCACNATTGGAAAATTGGTGAGAAAGACATCTGGGGAAGAAGTATGTGGATAGATCTCTCCAAATGGGCAAANGATGTGAAGATATTTGTGTTCCATGTAAATACTCACTATAGGGTGATTTCGGCTGAAGGAGTTCAGTAATCAAGTGGATAAGATGACCCGTTCTGTGGACAGACAGCCTCTTTCCCCAGTCATCCCTGCCATTGCTCAATGGACACATGAACAAAGAAAGTGGCCATGGTGGTCGAGATGAATGTTAGGCTTGGGCTCAACAACACAGACTTCAATCACCAAGGGTGACCTGGCTACGGCTGGTGCCGAACACCAGATCTGCCAACAGCAGAGACCGACACTGAGCCAGCAACCTGGTAGCAGGTTGACTATGTTCCACTCCCTGGGCCAAACATATTCAAACCAGTACACTAATAATATTCCAGGGGACCCTGGGAATGCTTGTGTGTCTGTCCGTCTGCCTCTCCTTCCTTCTTACTTGGGTGCTCAGCTGAGCTCATGGTGCCCCACCCCCCTCCCCAACCCCCATCAGCCATCGTGGGCACTGTGCATTCCCAGCCAGTCAGTCACACGGCTCCTGAGCAAACACTGCTGAACTCAAGGGATGAAAGGATGAGATGGAAGAGCCAGAGCCTCTGGATGGGGTTGCCATGTCAGGGATACGGCTGAAGGGGCTTATCTCCGTCACCCCTCATTTGTAACCTTTGTCTGTCCACCAGTTACAACCAACCTGCATAGATCTTACATGTGACAGTGCCATTAGTTTTTTTCAATCACCAAAGTAGCCCACTGAGCTTGTGTCAGGATTCTCCCCTTTTACAAATGGGGAAACTGAGGCACGGGAAAGCAAGGTATCTGTCCATCTTCACCCAGCTTTTATTTTTTAAATGGGAATTGTTTTTTTTTTTTTTTCTGCATGTGTGTCTGTGTGAGGGTGTTGGATCTCCTGAAGCTGGAGTTACAGACAGTTGTAAACTACCATATGGGTGCTGGGAATCGAACCCAGGTCCTCTGGAAGGGTACCGAGTGCTATTAACCTCGGAGCCACCTCCCTAGCCCCTCTTTTCCCAGCTTTTAAAGAGCAGGGCTACTTGTGCCCATCTGTCTCTGAGACCTCTGGGGAGGCTTGCCGACAGTTGTGGGGGAGGGGGCAGGCAAGGGCCACCAGGAGGGGCCTTCCTCTGCTTCACTCTGGACACTGACTCCCACTGCTCAGGGGAGATGCAGCAGGAGGCTTGTGAGCACAGTCTAGACGCTGTCTTCTGAGGGCACAACCTTGGCCACTCATGTCTGGAGGCACCCTGACTTGTTACACAGACAGGATGCCTGACTGAGACGCTCACTCCAGAGCATATGAGTGCAGATACTATAAGGCTCCTGATGGACACGGGAGATGATGCCCTGTCCCCTCCTCCAGCTCAGTTTGCCCAGCTGGGCCAGCTGAAC
>NC_034603.1:68332811-68336616 GCF_900095145.1 Mus pahari
TTCCCTGAGCCAGCATGTGGCAACTGTCTGGTCACTTGTGTTCCTCCCCCGCAGCACATTCATCATCGAGAAGCAGCCTCCTCAGGTCCTGAAGACCCAGACCAAGTTTGCGGCCACCGTGCGCCTGCTGGTGGGTGGGAAGCTGAATGTGCACATGAACCCCCCGCAGGTGAAGGCGACCATCATCAGCGAGCAGCAGGCCAAGTCCCTGCTCAAGAATGAGAACACCCGCAAGTGAGTGTGCCTGTCCCTTCCTCCAGGTGCTGTGTGGGGTCTGTTATGTGGGCATAGCCCAGGCTTCATCCCTTCCAGGCGTTCATGTGTTCCTAGTTCTCCACAATACACTCCTCTCCCTCTGCTTTCCCAGCCTTGCCTGTGGGACACCTCGTAGGGCAGCTGTTATGTACTGCCACTGCCATGTAGTCCTATCATGTGTGCTGAGCAGTGGGCACACAACCGGGACCAAAAGAGAACTTGCCTGTTTCCTAACTGGGCCACTGACCTTAGACCATTCTTAGTTCAGTGAACCGTGACGGTTCACTGAATGACAGGCGGGTGTGCACACACACGGCCCCTCATGCGGCTGGTGCTGAGAACTGACATTCAGAGCCAGGAGTGGGTGTCTATGCCCACTAGGGTGGCAGAGGCAGGAGGATCAGAGGTTCAAAGGCATCCTCAGCTCTGTAGTTGATTTGAAGCCCACTTGAACAACAAAGAAACTCTGCAACCAAACCAAACCAAACCAAACCAAACCCAAAAAACCCACAACGAGCAAACTTAGCTGGGAATGGTGGTGCCTACCTTGATGTTAGCGCTTGGGAGGCAGAGGCAGGTGGATCTCTTGTGAGTTCAAGGCCAGGCTGATGTACATAGAGCGTTTTGGGCCAGCCAGGGCTACATAGTGAGACCCATAGTAAGACTCTGCCTTACAAAAGAGTCACAGTCAGATCACAGTTGGATATGGAGTGGCTAGAGAAGGTCAGGAGTCAGGGGTCAGGGGTCAGGGGTTGGAGAGATAGGAGTCTCTTTGTTTTCAGGCAGACACAACGTGTTGAGCTGTAAGAGTATAGAGAGGTATATGAGAATGGAGAAACGGGTCAGGACAAGCTAACCATATAGTGCTTGAATGAATGAATGAATGAATGAATGAATGAATGAGTAAGGGAGTGAGTGAGTGAATGAATGCATAAACGACTGATACAGGAGGCTTGTCCATCTTTGATGGTCCCATTAGAAGCATGTCTCCCAGGCCCAGGGATGTCAGTGAGCGATGCCTGTGCCTGTCCAGTGTGCACGAGGCCCTTCCTAGGGTTAGACCTTGACACCACCCTGTGACACTGAACTCTTCTCTCTTGGCAGTGAGTGCAGTGGCGAGATCCTGAACAACTGTTGCGTCATGGAGTACCACCAGGCCACAGGCACGCTCAGCGCCCACTTCAGAAACATGGTGAGGAACTGTCTGTGATGGAGGGAAGGTCTGTCCAGGCTTGGGGCTTGGCAGTCATTTTATCCCTGGTTTTTGCAGTCCCTGAAACGAATCAAACGCGCTGACCGCCGTGGCGCAGAGTCGGTGACGGAGGAGAAGTTCACAGTCCTGTTCGAGTCTCAGTTCAGCGTCGGCAGCAATGAGCTGGTGTTCCAGGTGAAGGTGAGGTTCCAGCTACTCCACCCCTGAGGGCCATCCACCTAAGTAAAGGGACCTGCCCGAGGTGACCTAGCGCCTGTGGGAAAGCCGCAGATTGAGGTAGGTGTGATAGTGTGATCCATCTTATCTGTAATCTGTAATTCCCAAACAGGAGCCAAACAGGAGGACCACAGATTCAGGGCAGGCCTAGGCTCCATAGTAAGACCCTGAGCTACCAAGGAAAATCATGTCTCAAAAAAAAAAAAAAAAGGGGGGGGGGCTGGAGAGATGGCTCAGAGGTTAAGAGCACTGACTGCTCTTCCAAAGGTCCTGACTGAGTTCAATTCCCAGATGGCTCCCAGATGGCTCACAACCATCTGTAATAGGATGTGATGCCCTCTTCTTGCATTCAGGTATACATGCAGAGAACTCATATACATAAAAATATATAAATAAATATTTTTTAAAGTAAGCAAAAAATTGTCTAAAACACAAAAACAAACAAACAAACAAAAACGGGCTGGAAGGCAGGAGAGATGGCTCAGTAGTTAACAACACTGGCTGCCCTTCCAGAGGACCTGGATTCAATTCCTAGTGCCCGCATAACAGCTTACAACCATCTGTAACTCTTATTCCTGGGGATCTAATACCTTCTTCTGGCCTCTATGGGCACTGCCTGAATGTGGGATGCATACATACATGTAGATAAAACACCCATATACATAAAATAAAAAATAAATCTTTAAAAAAAAAAAAAAAGAAGAACTGGAGAGATGTTTTGGCAGCACCTAAGAGCTTCTGATGTTCTTGCATAGGACCCAGGTTCTGTTCCCAGACCCTACACTGGATGGCTCACAACCACCTATAACTCCAGTTGCAGGGGAATCGACGGCCTCTCTGGCCTCCGCAGTCACCTTTCGGGATGTGGTCTGCATACAGACATTTGGACACATGCAAGCACAGGAGAAATCTTTAAAAACAAAGATGTGGTGCTTGCAAGATGGCCTAGCTGGTGCAAGCTCTTGCTTTATGAGAACTTGAATTTGATCCTTAGAATGTACCGTAGACGGTGAAAATAGACTCCTGAGGGGCTGGTGAGATTGCTCAGCAGTTAAGAGCACTGACTGCTCTTCCTAAGGTCCTGAGTTCAAATCCCAGCAACCACATGGTGGCTCACAACCATCCGTAACAAGATCTAACGCCCTCTTCCAGAGTGTCTGAAGACAGCTACAGTGTACTCACATATAATAAATAAATAAATCTTTAAAAAAAGAAAGAAAGAAAAGAAAAAGAAAATAGACTCCTGAAAGAATTGCCCTTTGATGCCCCCACGGCCAGGCAGTGGTGTTGCACATCTTTGATCCCAGCACTCGAGAGGCAGAGGCAGGCAGATCTCTGAGTTTGAGGCCAGCCTGCTCTAGAGTGAGTTTCAGGACAGCCAGGGCTACACAGAGAAACCCTGTCTTGAAAGACAAGGAAAAACAAATGATAGAGTTCTGAGTGATCTTGCCAGCCCAGTTACCCTGTAATGTCCTGTGAACCTCTATAGATTTGCAGGCTCCTGATGGCTGTGTTCACCAATTACCTGCGCAATAGGCTAAGAAGAAATATACCCTTGGAGCTCTGTGGTTTTGCTTTAGAGCAAAGTCGTGCTATATAGCCTAGACTAGCCTTGACTCCATAGCCCTGCCTCCATCTTCCCAACACTGGGATGCCAAGCATAAGCCAACAAGCCTCGCTCATGCTGTCTGGGCTTTGCTCATGTTTAGAACTGTTGGGACGGGCCTGTGGCTGAACGGTGGGTTTGTGATAAGGGTCAGGTGTCTCGCTTCTCCTGCACAGGGCACACTGTGTTGAAAGCCTTCAATCCTTACTCTCTGACCTCCATAGACCCTGTCCCTCCCTGTGGTCGTCATTGTCCATGGCAGCCAGGACCACAATGCTACTGCCACCGTGCTGTGGGACAATGCCTTTGCTGAGCCGGTGAGTTCTTCTGGGTTCACTCCCTTGGCCTGCGGGTCCTACAACTGTCCTCAGGTTAGGCCAGCTCCCTAGGCCCCAGAGCTGAGCTGGACAGTGAGGCAGGCAGGGTGAGGTGAGTGCCTGACCCACTGGCTGGCAGGTCCTAAGGGCCTGGCTAGGTTTCAAGCATATCGTGTGTGTGTGTGTGTGTGTGTGTGT
>NC_034603.1:68337381-68365593 GCF_900095145.1 Mus pahari
GGAGGCAGAGGCAGGCAGATTTCTGAGTTCGAGGCCAGCCTGGTCTACAGAGTGAGTTCCAGGACAGTCAAGGCTATACAGAGAAACCCTGTCTCGAAAAAAACAAAAAAAAAAATTTTTTTTTTTGAGGCCTTTGGTGCCTCCGTTTCTCCATCTATCCATGAAATGACCTCAGTGGATCTGGCCAGCCCAGACAATTCTTCTTAGCTTCTGCCCCACTCACAGGATGGCCTCATGTGTAGAAACATGAAGACTTGAGTGTGTGGGGGGGGGGAGGGGGGTCAGTTCATGGTCTGCTGAGCAGCTGGGAGCAGGCATGGTGGGAGCTGAGGTTTCTGGGCTGCTGTGACATGGGGTGTCCTGGGGCTCACAGGAGAACTTGCCCGGCTGGAACTACACCTTCTGGCAGTGGTTCGATGGGGTGATGGAGGTGCTGAAGAAGCATCATAAGCCCCACTGGAATGATGGGTGAGGAGCGGGACCCTGGGGCCGGGAGGAGCCGGTGGGTGGAAGGCTCTGTGAATGGTGCCTGCCTACCCAGCAATGACGCCCAATGTACCACCCACCCAGGGCCATCCTAGGTTTTGTGAACAAGCAACAGGCCCATGACCTTCTCATCAACAAGCCGGATGGGACCTTCCTGCTGCGCTTCAGCGACTCGGAGATCGGGGGCATCACCATTGCTTGGAAGTTCGACTCTCGTGAGTTCCCATCTTGCCCACATTGCAACCCTCTGAGTTGTCGTCTTCCATCTCCTCACTCCAGTATCCATCACCACCCCTGTCCTTAGCTGTCTCCCACTTCCGGTAGAGGCAGGAAATGAGCTCAAAGTATGGGAGGCGTGGGAAGGGAAATGGCTCCTCTTCACATGACTTTTGGTCTCCAAGAACCAAAAAACCACTGACTCCACAGACAGCAGACACCTGGTGAGACCCTCAAGTTTCATGCAGTCCTCACCCCTTCCACGCTGTTTGCTGAGTAGAATGTTCCAGCATGAGCTCCCTTGAGTGAGAAAGCAGGAAGGCTAGGGTTGCAGTGCATGCTGGGAAAGGCTCTGAATTTTTTTTTTTTTAAAGCAGTTCTTCCTAAAATCCCATGATCCTCTGGGGCGGCGGAAGGGGTGGGGGTTGGCTTTTGGAACAAATTGCTCCTTTTGCAGCGGACCGAAACCTCTGGAATCTGAAGCCATTCACCACGCGGGATTTCTCCATTCGGTCTCTGGCCGACCGGCTGGGGGACCTGAGCTACCTTATCTATGTGTTCCCAGACCGACCCAAGGACGAGGTCTTTGCCAAGTACTACACCCCTGTACTTGGTGAGTCCTGCTTCCAGGAGGGCTGGGCGGGGCCATCTCCTTTATGGGCTTTGGGTCTCAGCGTGGAGGATTTCAGGGCACACCTGAGCCCCAGCTTGCTTCTCTCCTGAGCAGAAAGCCAAGGTCTCGATTCTACATCCACCGAGGAAGAGGCAAGGGCTGCGGGAGGAGCTGGGGACAATCCCATGAAGAGTTACTTTTCTGGCCCCCCCAACCGGCAGCTCTCAGCACTTTCCATGACCCCACAACCCGCCCCAAGTTAAATTATCTTCCCAGTTCATTGGTGGGATTTGTGTTTCGTTGAAGCCCTTTCCTTGGCAGGCGTGCAAATGGTCAGGAAAGAAACCAGGAGAGAGTATAGGATTGAAGCCGGGGATCTCAGTGGCCCTCACGCTGGATCCATTAGCAGGGGTTTATCGGAAGTCCTAGGGAAAGCGCATCCCTCAGAAAGCTCCAGGCGGTGTGGGCAGGAGGCTGATTGCACTTCCCCCTCCCCCCCCACCCCTGCCCGGCAGCGAAAGCAGTTGACGGATACGTGAAGCCACAGATCAAGCAAGTTGTCCCTGAGTAAGTGTCCAGAGCCAGCTCTGGGGCTCCCGATACCCCCTATCCTCTTCTTCCTCCAATACTGGGAAATGTGGCTTAAGCCCTTGAGAAGGAAAGATTCAACTGTCCTGGGATAGCACCCAGGACCTTAAGCCTGCAGCCTGAGTCCCAGAACCCAATGGGGACACTTGGATCAAATGACATGAAGATGCTAGAAGCCCACCNCCACNCCCCCCCCCCATCCCACCCCGATCTGTACTACTGGTCTCTCTGGACCCTGAGGCCGAGGTCTGCTTCTTTTCTGCAGGTTCGTCAATGCATCCACAGATGCTGGAGCCAGCGCCACCTACATGGACCAGGCTCCTTCCCCAGTCGTGTGCCCTCAGGCTCACTACAACATGTATCCACCCAAGTAGGTCATGGTTTTATGGGGGTCCATGGGGAGAAACTGGGGCTGGGCCTCAGGCTAGATTCTTGAGGTACAAAGGCATCCAGAGGTTCCCTGAATTTGACTCTATCCAGGCCTGGGCTGTAGCTCTGCCCAAGATATAGGAAGGTGAAGTCAGTCAGTCAGGGACATGCGCAGAGCATTTTGGAACTAGACAACCAGGGCCCCGTCCTCTTTCTGGTACAGTTTGTATGATCCTGAGAAACTTCTCAGGTGCACCTAGAGGGAACAGGTGTTCCTCCCCCCCCCACCCCGGGGTGGGGGTGGGGAATTGGGATTAGGATCAAGTGGAATGGTGATGCTGAACCTTTACATGTAAGGTTGTCAGAGGGTATAAGATGCTGCTGCTGCTCCTGCTGCTGCTGCTTCTGTTGTCATGGGTACAAGGAGGGAGCGGGAGAGTTGGTCCCTTCTAAGCGATAGTGGCCAAGGCTGGATGCCTGGGATTAGGGAGGTAGCACACTGCAGTTGGACGGCACATGGAAATCACAAAGACTTACATTCTTTTTCAAAAGTTTTAAGTTGTGTGAGTGTGTGTGTGTGTGTGTGTGTGTGTGAGAGAGAGAGAGAGAGAGNGNGNGNGNGNGNGNGNGNGTGTGTGTGTGTGTGTGNGAGAGAGAGAGAGAGAGAGAGAGAGAGAGAGAGAGATAGCTTGAGTGAATCAGTTCTCCCCTCCCACTATACGGGTTCTAGGATTGGACTCAAGTCACCAGGATTGATTTGTTGGCAAGCGTCACTGAGCCATATCACCAGCCTCTATATTATCATTTATGTATATGGTATAGATCTATGTGTCCATGTAGCTCTATGCAAGCGTGCACACGTGCGGAGGCCAGGGGTCAATGCCAGACATATTTCTCAATTACTTTCCACCTTATTTTCTGATTCTGTCTCTCACTGAATCTGAAACGTACCCATTTGCCTAGACTGGCTGGCCAGTGGGTTCCAAAGATCCCCCTATGTCTGCCTTCCCCACCCCCCCTGTGCTGGGGTTACAGACACACACTGCCACACCCAGATATTTATGTAGGTGCTGCAGATCCTGCCTCAGGTCCTCTTGCGTGTGAAGCGATCCCTTGACTCAGGCACCGCCCAGCCTCCTTTGAAAGTTCTTCCTAGCGATGTGTATTATATGGAGGGGTGAGCTTCATGATGGTATTATCATTCAAGCCCTAGGCTTCCAGTCTTAGGCTGGCCTGGAACTCACCTGTCTCTACCGTGTAAGTGAAAGCTGGGGTTAAAAGCCTGCACTACCACACCCAGCCAAGAGCTAGACTCCGATTCTAGCTGCAGGTGGCTCCAAACACGTTTCCCAGTTCCTGATTCTCACCTTAAGATGGTTTGGAGGGTTGGTGGTCAGTGGCTGAAAGCCACCATGGGGGGGTTCCGTAAAAGGATGTGGTAGCATATGTAAGTGAAGAACGTCATAGGTGACTGGCCAGTCACCTTGTCTTACAAGTGCAGGCAAGGGGGAAACACACCCCGAGATCGTGGTATGAAGCAAGAGATATGAATGGAAGTAGATTATCTTCCCCGGTCCAGCCTGGTGGGAGTTCCAGGCCAGGCTGCCATGGGTCCTGTCCTCATGAGACTCCAGTCTTTGTGAGGAGCAGCCTGAGGACTCTCTATGGGGGTTTGGAGCCATGAGACCTGCCAGTTTCTCCAACATCCCTCTCTTCGCCAGCCCCGACCCTGTCCTTGACCAAGATGGCGAGTTTGACCTGGATGAGAGCATGGATGTCGCCAGGCACGTAGAAGAACTTTTACGTCGGCCCATGGACAGTCTCGACGCCCGCCTCTCCCCACCTGCTGGCCTCTTCACCGCCGCCAGAAGCTCCCTGTCCTGAACACTGGACTCCATGCTTCTCTCGGAAAACCACCTTCAGTGTGAGGAGCCCGCGTCAGTTGTAGTTATCTCTGTTCACACCGATGGCTTTGCACATTTCACAGGGCCACCTTGCCCACACATTTCTGGGTCTGAGGCTAAAGCGGTGGTGACCTTTCTTGTTCAGACCTCAAGGGCCCCCCTGGGCCTCTCATGTAAGAGCTGAACCTATCATTGCTGACAAACCCATTTCTCCAGTGTCCTTTATCTGTCCGATGGCCATTTTGGTGAAATTCCAGAAAAGGCAGGGAGGCAGGTTTAGACAACCAAGTTGGAGTTTTCCTCCTGAGCTAGAAGCTTCGCCCAGACCAGTGTGCTCCTGTCCTCACACACGTGGGAGATTGGGGTTCATCTTTGTAACCCTTTATAACGTAGTGTATATGGGCTGCGGACTTTGTGATTGCTCAGTGTGCTTAAGCTGTTCCCTTCAACACGGCAGAGGGCCTGCCAAGCCGTCTGTTCGTGCCAGGGTGGATAGACGTGGGATTCGAGTCTAACGGCCTTGTTCACTTTTCCACCATCCCTTTTCCCCATTCGATATCCTCACCCTTCCAGATGGATTCAACCCTCTTGCTTTTTTGTTTTGTTCTGTTTTGGCTTTTTTTTTTTTTTTTGGAGACAAGGTCTCCCCATATATCCCAGGCTATCCATGAATGATCCTCCTGCCTCAGTTTCTGGGGTGCTAGGATTACAGGCATGCATGACCTCACGTGGCCTCGGCCTTTTCTTCCTTTCCTGTTTGCAGCCTTGCTTATTATATCAGAAAGGAGGGGAATACTGGGTGTCTGGGAGGGGGAGACCTGGGGCGAAAAACCTGTAGCACACAAACCCTGTACACACAGTCTGAAGGAAGGGTCGGGGGTGGGGGGACGGGAAGCACTCAGTCTGCTCCACTCTGCTGGGTGTCAGGACCTGGGACAGGCCCCGCGCTGTCGTGCCATGGGTTGTGGTCTCAGAAAGCATTTCAGCAGCTCTTCCTTGGAGGCTGTGACCGAGTGGCCAGGACGAGCCGACTAGGAGTCCTGGCTTCCAACCTCTCAGAAGGAAGCAGAGGGATGCTTTTTATATTTTGTACATAGGACTCAACATTTATGTAAACAGTGTTTTTGAATAAAGTTTCTGTTGGTTTGGTTTTTGCAAATCTACCAGTCTGTCTCCTGGTTTACTGGGCTGTGATGGATGGGCTTTTCGCTAACGCTGAAGTTGTTTGGTTCCCAGTTTTAGCTTGGAGTTACCTCTGCTCCCTCTGCTGTGATCTTAAGGGTGCTGCTGCCCTAGAGCAGTGTCAGAAAGCTAAAGAACTCTGTGTGTGTGTGTGCGCATGTGTGTGTTAGGGGCTACATGCCCAGGAAAGCAGGGGTTTAATGGCTTGGGGAAAGAAGGTGCATGCAAGAATGAAAGCAAAGCTGTAGTCCAGGCTACCCCTCCCCAGCTGCCCCCTAAGCAGTCACAGGGGACTGTGCCAGAGTGCCTGCCATCCTTCCTGTGGCCAAGGGCATTAGAGAGCCTGGACAACAGCCCTTCATCCCTGGCCTCTTCCCAGAGCCTCGCAGGTAACATCAGCCAACTGCTGCCATAGACTGACAGAGCAAAGGAAGCTGGTCAGGACAGAGAGAGACCTGACTTGCCCTAGCTGGACCTCTGGCACCTGGGTACAATTAGTCCAGGACCCAGGATTGGGACCTTGAACTTAAGAGCACACTCTAGGGCTGGAGAGATGGCTCAGCAGGTAAGAGCACTGACTGCTCTTCCAAAGGTCATGAGTTCAAATCTCAGCAACCGGCCGGGCGTGGTGGCGCACGCCTTTAATCCCAGCACTTGGGAGGCAGAGGCAGGCAGATTTCTGAGTTCGAGGCCAGCCTGGTCTACAAAGTGAGTTCCAGGACAGCCAGGGCCACACAGAGAAACCCTGTCTCGAAAAAAAAACAAAAAAACAAAACAAAACAAAAAAATAATCTCAGCAACCACCTGGTGGCTCACAACCACCTGTAACGAGGTCTGACACCCTTTTCTGGTGCATCTGAGGACAACTACAGTGTACCTGTGTATAATAATTATTCTTCGGGCCGGAGCGAGCCAAGGTCCTAAAATTCAACTCCCAACAACCACATGAAGGCTCACAACCACAGTGTACTCATATACATAAATCTTTTTTAAAAGGGGGGAAGCACACTACTGAGGATTGAGGGTTGGGGTACAAGGAACTGTAAGACCAGTTACCTCAGAGCTCCAATCATGTTTGGGGGCAGGAGCTCAGTCCACAGCCTGTCCCAGGCAGGGTCTGCCCCACCTCAGCAGTGCCAAGAGCACCGATCTCTGCTTCCATCTCTGCAGAGGCGGCGCTGGTATCTCTCACTGAGGCACCCAGTGCTGGGCTGGGCTCCAAGGTACTGAGCAGGAAGTGGAGTAGGTGGGGGGTGCTGTGAGCAGGTGCCTCGTCTGTGGCCTTTTCCTCAATTATCATTGCTGACTGCCCAGGGGCCCTGTAGCCACCAGCCAGGGAAGTGGCTGCAAGTTGTCCCCACTGATGGAACTGTAAAGAAGGTGATAATGGGCCAACTGTGGAAGGAGAGGCCTTGGTCTACACCCCAGCCCTCCCGCCCTCCATTAGGGAGCTTATCTGACTCTAGAACAAACACAGCAGCTTTGGGAGGGCAGAGGGAGGAGGCCACTCTGCCACTGTCCTGCCACTGGACTATGACCTCTGACTCCTGGGTCACCTCTTCTGGAGGATGGTAGCTGATGTAAGGTGGGAGTCTGCATCACCCCGGGAATGGCTGCTGTACCCCCTCTTGATTCTCATGTGCTCCTAGCCCGGCCCCCTCTTCCAGGAACAACCTAGGCAAACGTGGTCCCACGAGCCAGCCAGCCCCCACTGCCAGACAGTTCCTATATAATCTTTATTTCTGGAAGTTAAAGTAGTTACAGCAATATACAAAAACAAACAACAACAAAAAACAACCCACAATAATATAAATTTTTACACTAGAAAGTATACATTGGAATCTGAGTGCAGTGGCCAGGACAGAACACAAGCCACTGCACTGAAAGGCTAAGCAGTTTGCAGGCATGGCTGGGTGAGGCTGGGGCCAAGAGGGGCCAAGTGGGGCCAAGGCGAGGGGAAGTGGGCAGTTCCGGGGGCTCACTATGGGTAGTTAACCCAGGCACACAGACTTCCCAGAGCCCCTGAGGTACAACACTGGCCCCAGAGAAGCCCTCACCTTGTTCCTGGGTCCCCAGGATTGAAAGCCATAAACATGCCCAAGCCTTGCCTTCCTAAATACCCTTTCAGTTTATAAGTTCAGCTTATTGTGTAACTAAAGAACGTTGATGGGGACGGGAGAGCAGGAACTGTCTCGAAGCAGAAGGCTGGGGTGGGCAAGGCAAGCAGTTTGTCTTGGAGACAATGTCCTCACTGCCCTTAATTCAGACACTGGTTAACTGGAGGGAAACAATGCCACAGACACTGATCAGCTGAGCGAGGTGGCTTTGAGTCACTGAATCTAGCCATGCCCCTGTGTCAGGGAAGGCTTGCCTTGAACCACTCAGTGTTCAAGTAAGCTGAGTGACTGAGGCAAGCAAGTGACATGAAGGCCACAATAGGTGCAGGAACTCTGTTCCCACCTCACCTGGGAGCCCCAGTGGGGAGCAGACAGTCGCCAGTCTCAGGGGAGGCCAAGAATATACCACTCATACGAAGGGCAGACCTGGAGTTTATGTCAGCTTTTGCCCCGTGGTTACAGATACCCCTGGGAACCAAGCGCATAGAATAAGGACCATACTCCCTGAGCTTTGCTGAGGGCCTGTAGTCTGAGTCAGGTTCAAACCTGTAAGGCAATCCCTCTCGACACAAGGTCCTGAGGCAGGGATTCCCAATGGAAGCAGGACAGGGACCTTTGGACATGGGAAGGGGACATACTACCAGCAAGGTCAAGTGGGAGGCAGGCAGGTTGTCCCTAGGCCCAGTAAGGCACCCACAGGGCAGGCTGGCCCTGAAGCAGGGTCTGCAGTCTGGGTTGGGGAGGGAGCAAGACGATGGAAAGGCTTCCCAGCGCCCTTGGCCTACCTCACCCTCCAACCGACAAGCATACTGGGTAAACAAAACCCAGGGGTATCTAGGTTCTCTCTAACCTTTGTGTTTAAACCAGAGGCCAAGCCACAGCTCTCGGATCTCTTTTACAGATTTGATCTGCAACCATTTCAGGGTTTATAGAGGTGATTGGCCTGAAGACAGCTTAAAGCACCGAAGAGGCTGTTAACTGAGTCTTCTTTGATATGGAAAGACTATGCTGTTTCAGGGTGTTTTGCCCTTTAATTCTTAATTTTTTTTTTTTTAATTTAAAGAGAAACCTATGGGCTTAGTCCTAGCTTCTATGTGGATATTAGCAAGGCTGAAAGTGCAGAGCCAGGGACCCCAGCCTGGGGTATCAGCTCACAGAAAGGGGCAGCAGGGTGCCTTGGGCACCAGGAGGCACTTGTCTAACAACCAACCACGAGCTGATGAAAAGGAGGGCAGGCAGGCAGGACACGAGGTGTTCCCCTTGCTCCCTCCTGTCCTCAGCCCCCCTCCCAGACTCAGAGGTACTCTTCCCTTTACATAAAAGTACGCCACCCACACTCACTCATTTCTCTATTTTAAAAAGTGCCCAGATTGCCCAAAGATAGCAGAAGTAGGAAATTAAAAAAAAAAAAATCTGGAACCACAAAGTTAGGAGTTTCAGATGATATGGGGTTTGGCTGCTTAGGGGTGGAACACAGGGCAGGTGTCTCAGTCACATCTCTGCAGCTTCCGGTTTCAGCTCCTCACATGGGGGAGGTAGCACACTCCGAGGTCAGATCCATGTCAAACGTGAGCGACTCTGCAGAGACACACAGAGAGTGTCAGTTCAGCCACCTGACTAAAGCCAACTCACCAACCCCTATCCCTCTGTACAAGGAAGGACAGGGCTCAGGAACTACCAGTAGCCAGTCTCCTGCTCCTTCAGGCATGGGCAAGGCCAGAAAAGCCAGACTTCCTGCCCCTTACAGGAGGGCCTCAGCCCCACTCTCTCTTTCAGGGATCTGAGGCTGCCCTGGGTGTGGTAGCCTTAACCACACAACTGCCACTGAGCACCTGAGACTGGCCTAAATCAAAGGCATCAACGCCACTCCATTTCAAAGACTCAGTAGAGGGGCTGGACAGGGGAGGGCAGACAGCTCCGTGATTTCCCAGATGCTGCAGTGCCGCTGCTGCTTACCCAAGCCATCAACGTCTCCTGCAGCTTTTTACTGCCTTTACTGTGGCTACTGGGATATTGCATATGTGTGCGGCTCATTTCCACAGCAGAGCATGGCTCTAAAGCCATTTTTTATTTTGTTTTGTTTTTTCAAGACCGGTTTTCTCTGTGTAATAGAGCCCCGGCTATCCTGGACTCACTTTGTAGACCAGGCTGGCCTCAGAACTCACAGGGGTATCTGTCTGCCTCTGCCTCAGGTTTGGGCCACCACACCCAGCTCTAGAGCTGATTTCTACCAGTGTGGATGACAGGCCCTGGCTCTGTAGAGGCAAGCATCAGTGGGGCCTGACTCTCCAAACACTCACCAAACTGCCCTCCTGCTGAGGGCTCAGCACCTTCACCGTTATTTCCAAACTGCATCAATGAATCTAAAGTGCGGGGGGACATCGGCAGGTCAATGGTATTGCTGCAGGTCGTTCTGTAGGAAAGGGGGGACGGCAGGAGTGGGAAGGGCCAGGTTGACAAGACACAATGGAGGGGGGAAAAAAAAAAGAACAAACACACACACACAAGCCATCAAACTCTGGTCTCCAACAGAAAAAATAAAAACNCAAGCTTTTTAAACACACAAGGTCACTCTGAGCACTAACAAGCCCAGGAGCTGCCAGCCCTTCACGGTAACTCTCACCCCAGGTCCTCCCTATTCCTGGGGACAACTGAGGACACTAGGACACTAGAAATGAATGTGAAACTGGGAAGGGCGGCCACTTACGGTGTCACACAGATGAACTTGGTCTTCAGGTAAGGGGCAGCACCTGCAGAGGAAACCCGGGCTTTAACCGATTGTGACTTGCTTTGAGAATGTGCCAGAGGAATCCTCCTGCCTCTCCCAGACGGCGTGAGCCAACCTTACAGAGACTGCCCAGACACTGCAGTCCAGCTCATCACAGGCTGCCTGACATCCATCCACTCCTGCAGTTTGAAGTTCTGTCTCTTCCATACAATTTCCTGAGCTGCAAAGACTTCTTTCTGCAGAGACACCTGCCCCACCTCTACCTGTACCCAGCCTACTGCCAACTCTCGTGCGTCCTTCCCCACCCTGCCTGAGCCATCAACCACCTTTGTGTAGTGTTATGCTTCTCCTGTGACTTGGACACACTTGTGAATTGACTTCCCCGTTTTGTGACCAGCCCAGACACCTACAGGACTAAATGCTTAAGATGGTTAGTACTGGAGGCTCCAAAGCCACTTCCAAGCAGGAAAACATATCCCAGCCACCAGGAAGACAGGACACCAGGTCCAAGAACACGTGCAACAGCCAGGAAACCTGGCCAAGGCGCCATCTCTCTCATGTGTGGGACAGAGAGAGAGACAGGACTGGCTGTCTTCCATCTCTGCTGTTTATGTTGGAAATGTGAGGACTGAAATGTTAGGCCAAGAAATCTGGAAGCCCTGGGGGTTCAGTTAACAACGCTCACAGCGGGCCTGGGGCTGTGTGGGTAGGCTAAGAAAAGCACAGACAGAACACTGGGGCTTACACGCATCCAGTAAGACAAAGCCCTGGGAGAAGCCATTAGAAAGCACTCTTAGATGAATATGCAAGCTCATTTGTGGCCAGGAAACAGGTTAACTCAGCACAGAACCAAAGGAATTACTGAGACAACTGTGCTGACTACCGTTCTAGAAAAGTTCTCTAGAGTGAGAACTGTCACCCTAGAGAGACAGAGGGGATCAGGGAGATGGCTTGGCGCTAAAGTCATCTGTCACCAAGCCTGACGACCAGAGCATGGTAGAAGGAGAGAGCTGACACTCTCAAGGTCCTCCAACAAGGACCCCCCGCCAACACACATGCATATAAATTAGAGAGGAGGAGAGAAGAATTTCATTCTCCAGTGGCCAAGAGAGAAATATTCTTTGACCCTACCCGAGGTAGGAGTGCGGGACACAGAATGGAGATGAAAGAGAGAAGGAACATCCTGTTCCTGTCTGGGTGAACTTGTTTAAAATCCCTCCAGAGGAGCATAAGGGTACAGACTCCTGACAGACAAAGAAGACCCAGGAAGAGACTCCAGGTGAGGTATATACTATAATCCTCCCATAGCAGAGGCAGAGGATGGGGTCAAACGGGCTCATCTCCCTAAGGAGATCATCTGAACCCCCTACCCTTCCATCACCGGGCTCCGGAGCCCCCAGTGCACTCTCCCTAGGCTCACAGGCAAGCCCATCAGGCAGTGGGCTCCTTTCTCATGCCCAGGTCTTGACCCTGAGGAATGTCTCTGGGCAGCCTACAGCACGGATGGTGATGGAGGTGGATGCCTAACGAGGGACCTGGATCTTGAAAGCAAAATTAGTCAAAAGGATCAGTGCTCTGACTTCAAAGTCCTCTGAAAAGAACAAAGACTAGTGTGAGAGGGACTGATAAACAGATCTTCCAACTGAAGGCAAGGTGGAAGCAGAGATAAGGGACAGACAGGAAGTGAGAGCTGAACTCCTCCACAGAATGAAGAGAACTCAACGGCAGAACAAAGGGAAAGGAAAGTAACCGTCGACAAGCCTCAGAGCAAGGAGGCCAGCTCACACAGGGCACCTCAGAGCAAGGAGGCCGGCTCACACAGGGCACCTCAGACTCGGCACGTGCAATGATCAACAACAGTCGCAGAAAACCAGACTCCTCGCAAGCATGAGGATAGAGGCAGAATCAATGCAGCAAGTTTGAAATGGCTTCAGACCAGAAACCTCTGCTCTTTATGCTGGGACAGCCCCAGACACTAAAGACTTAACATAAGATAATTTCTATTTTTCATATAATTTATACCAGCGGTTTTCAACCTTCTGAACGCTATGATCCTTTAATACAGCTCCTCATGTTGTGGTGACCCCAACCATAACATTATTTTTGTTGCTACTTCATAGCTGTAATTTTACTACAGTTATGAATCATAATGGAAATCTCTGTTTTCCTATAGTCTTAGGCGCCCCTGTGAAAGGCTGAGAAATGCTGATTTACAGCCACATGGACTCCCACAGAGTAGATGCATCTTGTTTCTAAATGCCAAATCCACATTCCCTCCAGTTATCATCTCCTGAACGTCGACACCTCCAGCTTGATGTCAGCTCTGCCCCAGGCTGCCAACAGCCACTGCCCCAGAAAGCCTTTCTTCAGACTTCTGGCACTGCTCACTCAGGACAGCAAAGCATGCTGGACTCAAATCTGTCTCAGGCCTTCTGGAACCCACTGACTAGAGAAGCACCAGAGACCTGCCTTCATTTCTCTTTCTAGTGTTCTACTGGGGGGGGGGGAGAAGAGATACTATTTTCATCTTTAGACTTCCAAGCTCCCTGAGGCCTGATTCTGTCCTCCTCTTGAATCCTGAGTTAGTCACCCTGTCAAGGCACCCAATAAACCACTCTTTGCCATAAGAAGGAATCACCAGGCTCCACTCCCACAAGATAGTCATGTCCTTGTCTCTCCAAGGATGCGTACTTTCTCACTAAGAAGGAAGAGTCACGGAAAGTCAACAACTACCTGGGTCAGCTTCGGGGTGCTCCTGGCTCTCGGGCCTACAATACTTTCCGAATGCCTCCTCCTTGGGAATGTCAGGGTAGAGGTAGACAAGTGGAGACACCAGGATGTTGGTCGCATCCATGATCTTATAGCCCATGATGATTTCAGCAAATGACATGTTGTTCAGCTGCTGCTTGGTGTATGGCTCTACAGACTGGATCTGGGTCTTGCCTGTCACGGAACATGGAAGGAGAGATTATGCCAGTGTAGTGCTGGAGACTCTGAATGCCCTGCCCATGACTTGGAACTGAAACAATATCCAGGCGGGCTTGTAGAGATCCAGCTGGCTCATAGGCAAAAACACTTGCCACAAATGTATTAATGGGGTAGGCAAGAATTAGCCAAATGAGTGAACAGAACAAACTGGCAGGCCACCCCTTCAGGAGGCACAGGCCCTCTTTGCCCTCCAGAGGGCAGTAGTACCCAGAATATGAAGCAGCCGGGTGCTGCCAGTGGCCAGCAGGTGGAGCAAGTGAGACAGGAGGTGAGCGTTCTTACCACTGATGTCCTTTTCCACCCAAGTGAAAGTGACCCCTCCTTCTTTGCTGCTCTCGCTGAACCGCAGCAGGAAGGTGCCCGGGGGCTTTGTGCTTAGGATGGCCCGCTCCCGCTCCTTGCTGATGAAACCCATGATGTACCTGCAGCCAAGGACAACAAGTCACGGGCTTGCTGGGAGCAGGGGACTTGGTCACACAGTGTGGCCTTACTGCAGAGTTTAACCTTACCCTTCATTCCAAAGGGCCAAGATATACTTTTTCACAAGGTCGATGATATTGTCTAGCCAGACCCAGAAGGAGAAGCCCTTGCCAGCCATGTTTTCCTGGAGAAAAGAATGGGAAAGCCAAGTCCACCACCACTCAGCCCAGCCCTTTCCTGCCAGAGCCTTCTTACACCCGCAGCTTCCTCTATTCTCAGGCAGCTCCTGACAGCTGCCGGAGAAAGGGGTCCTGGGCTTTGAGTATTCGTGCCCCCCACAACCACCTTACAAATGAGCCCCCCACACCTAGCTCCTGATTGGAGGAATCAACAAGATCACTTACTTTGCAGAATTTAGCCCATGTGATCTGACACCCCGAGTAGTTCACACCAGGCCCTGGAAGAGAAAAGCAACACAATTTCAGCCTTGGCCAAAGCTATTTCTTAAGCAGAATTTACAAAAATACCATGCATTTGTTCACATGTACTTGCAGGGTGTGTGCCACAGTTGTGGGTGCATGTGTGTGCTCATGTGCACACACATGCCCACACACACCCAAGCCCAACAGCTGCCTCTAGATTAGGCCAGCACAGATGTCCTGTTGGGCCTCTGCTCATCCTTGCCTTATGTGGTCTGAGAACTGGCAACACACAGTGACAAGGCTGGCAGCTGGGGTCAGAAGGCTCTTTCTTTCTTTCTTTCTTTCTTTCTTTCTTTCTTTCTTTCTTTCTTTCTTTCTTTCTTTCTTTCTTTTTTTGGTAGGAAAACAGGTCAAAGTTACTTTCAGTCCAGATATTTTTTTAAAGGGGAGAAAAAATTTAAACTAGTGTCTATGGCATTTTAAAGAAAGAAACATGTTCTTCAAATACATTTCCCAACTTGGCCCTGGCATGGTGACATGGGGAACCCCAACTAAATGACCACCCCCACCCCCCCAGGCCAGACATATCTGAAGCTGTCAACCTCCCACCTAAGAGCTTCTCGGCCAGTGTGGTCAGCTGCTCGATGCTCAGCCCCCGCTTTGTGGTGGACGAGAACTGCCAGCTGAGCACCTCCGCCACTTGGTCCCAGGTTCCAATCGGCGGCTTAGTGAAGAAGTTCACGTTCTATTGAAAAGAACACGTTGGTTCACTTGGATGAGAGAGTGACGCTGACAGCCTGCACTGAAGGCAGAGAAGCAGCGAGGTTCAGGGATTTCAGGGAGGGGGTGGGGGTGGGAAACTTACCTTGGGGTTATTGGTCAGCATGTTATACCACAGGATTGATGCCCAAGCATTTGGCATCTGACAGATGTTGGAGATCACCACAACTGGCAAGGAGTGGGTCTGTAGAGTATGGGGAAAGGCAGCAAATGACTTAGTGGACAGCAGGGCTCTCACAGCTCCCAAACCCCGTCACCGGCATCTCAATAGGTTAGAATTAAAAAATCACACCACGGCCACGCCTCATGGCCAGTGCAGGCAGGAGCAAGGACACGGAGAGGAGAAAGACCAGCCTGCATCAGGACTGATGTCTGAACATCGTCAGTGACTTGTTCATAGTCAGTTCCTAAAAACTAACACTAGGGCTGGAGAGATGTCTCCAAACCAAAAAAAAAAAAACCAAAAAAAAAAAAAAAAAAAAAAAGCACCAAATCCCAGCAACCACATGGTGGCTCACAACTATCCATAACAAGATCTGACTCCCTCTTCTGGAGTGTCTGAAAACAGCTACAGTGTACTTATAATAAATAAATAAATAAATCTTTAAAAACAAACAAACAAACAAACAACTAACACTAACCCAAACACTAAGGTAGCCCAGGCCCTCAGCCCGACTCTCCAGAGACAGACCTGGAAGGCAACCTCCAAACAATCTGCATCTTTCCATGAAGCTGAGGTGTTAAGGTGTTAGAAATCAAACAGAAGGATGTCTGCTTTCCCAGGTCTAAACTTAATAAGATCAAGAAAGATGGAAAACAGGGACTGGAGAAATGGCCTATCAGTTAAGAACACTGACTATTCTTCCTGAGGTCCTGAGTTCAATTCCCAGCAACCACATGGTGGCTCACAACCATCTGTAATGGAATCCAATGCCCTCTTCTGGTGTGTCTGAAGAGAGTAATGGTGTACTCACATACATAAAATAAATAAATCTTTAAGGAAGGNAGGAAGGAAGGAAGGAAGGAAGGAAGGAAGGAAGGAAGGAAGGAAGGAAGGAAGGAAGGAAGGAAGAAAATAAAATCTAAATGGCGGCTACTAAGACCCACTTGCCCAAACTTCATCAAATCGATTCTAAACAATCACTAATATAGATTTTCATAACAGGTACTCAAACAACACTCTACTCTTGGGGACAGGGTGGCTCTAAGGGACGTTTCTGAGATAGATAGTAAGAAACAAATCCAGACTGGGCAGACAGCCACCATCGCAGCAGGCGTTTTGTCCTGGCCTCCCTGCATGCGTGCACACACACACACACACACACACACACGCACCCCTGCACACGAGCCGCCTGGTTCTGGGAAGGCCTCACCTCTAGGTCGATCTTGAGGCCTTGGTGGTACACCTCAGTCTCAAAGGTGATCAGGTGCAGCTCCTCAGTCACAATCAAGGAGGCCTACAACAACAACAAGGTCTCTTCAGAGACACTGTCGGGGGCGCAACTCTGCCCTCTTTCTTCCACCCAAAGACCCCCAAGGACATGATCCCCAGCCTGACCTTCATAGGCACAACATAGTACATAACCATAGTACTTACAATACACATTCAAGGCATGAAGAATAACAAAGCAATGAGCATCCAAGGTAAGCCACCCAGCTTACGTCCTTGAGGGCCAGCAAGATGGCTCAGTGGGCAAGGGCATTTGCCTGCCAACCTGAGCCTCATCCCTGGGACCCACTTGGTGGAAGGAGAAACAAGTCCCGCAAGTGACCCTTTGACCGCCACACTCACACCATCGCACATGCGCGACCATACACAATCACAGACACACAGAAAGAAAGGAAGGAAGGAAAGGGAGGGAGGATGGGAAAGAGAGAGGAAGGAAGGGGGAAGGAGGGAGGAAGAGGGAGGGAGGGGAAGGGAAAGAGAAAGGGAAGGAGGAAGGGAGGCAGAGGAAGGAAGAGCAAAGGATGGAGGGAGGGAGAGGGGGGAGGGAGGGAGGGAGGGAGGGAGGGAGGGAAGGAAAATAGGAAGGAGAATAGGAAGGAGAATAGGAAGGAGTAAAGAAGGAAGGCTTCTTAGGTTTCTCTCTCCCTCTTTCCTTTTATACGCACTAGGGAGCAAACTCGGGGTCTCGTGCATGCTAAGTGCACCCCAACACTGAGCTACAGCCTAGAATTACCGTCTGGCGTAAGTTCCCATTACCACTGAGACTCCCCAGGTGAATCTCCCTTCTCTGCACTTTGCCGTGACTTTGTCTCTGCTGTCTCCCAGCTCCTCCCAACCGCGATCATGGTTGTTTCTCCAAGCATGTGTACTTCACACGGCGAACCGCACTCTGTGTTCCTGCTCCTGACCGCCCCACCCCAGCTTGATGAGGATCTGTGGTCCCGTGCAGGTCCCAGTTCTTCTTTCAGAGCTGTAGAGTATTCCACTGCCTACACCACAGCTCATGACCCCAGTGCTGAGGGATCTGAGCTGTGTCAAGAGAGTGGCCAATGGCTGTGATTGTGTTATCTGTCCTTGGTTCACCTATGCAAAGCTTTCTTTACTGTTAATTCCTAAGACTGGAACTGCCGGTTTACAGGGTGTGCTCATTTTTATGCCAAGTCACTTTCCAAAGTGACTGTGACAACCTTCAGTGCCACACACGCAGTCAAGCAATGTGGCTACCTGGGGTCATGAGCTGTGGTGTAGGCAGTGGAAGAATACTCTACAGCTCTGAAAGAACTGGGACCTGCACCGGACCACAGACCCTCATCAATTAGTACACAAATTACTAATGAATTCTCAGGAATGAATTTCCAGCTCTTTTACATGTATGTGCTGAATGACAGAATAATCTCAAACTCACAATCCCCCTGCCTCAGCTCCTGAGCACTGTTTTGTTGTTGTTGCTGCTGTTTTCCTGTTGTTTAGCTCTGACTTGATGCCTTCCTTTTGTCTCACCAGGCACTGAAAAGGGATCCAGCTGGCAGGTGGTGGCAAGGAACTTTGGGAAGCCCCAGGCAGTGTGGAAACTTCTTTTCTACCAGATGGGTGTGGGTAACAGCTCAACGAGGGACTTCCCACTGCTGAAAGGGAGCCAACTCCCCGACACTCAGGGAAATGTTTCTCACTAGAAAACTCCACAGCACCTGTGACTTCTGAGCATGTCACACTGGCCCAGAGTGACCAACTTTTCTAAATGACAAACATCTGAAGTAGTGGGTTAAAGTTTTAAATCTGGGAGAGAGAGGGAGAGAGAGAGAGAGAGAGAGAGAGAGAGACAGAGACAGAGACAGAGACAGAGAGACAGAGAGAGACAGAGAGGGAGGGAGGGAGAGGCTTTCTCTCCCTCAAAGAATGAAAACACTTGCTTTTAGACCGAACAAAACTTACATCACAATTGGCACGGCCTCCATTCCCACATCTCTGCTCCCTCAGGGTCTGGAAGAAAGGAAGAAGGAGGAGGTAAGTATCACTTGAGGCTGTGCCAGGCTCTCCCCCACCTCTACCACTTGGCCTGTGCCCCCTCCTCTCCCCTCGAACAACTGACCAGGTGCTTGAACTCTGCAGACAGGCTGCCGTTGTTAGACTCCTCCATGTTCATCACTTTTGTGTTCGTGCCCAGAATGTTAAATTTCCGGGACCTGAATCATGGGAGAAAACAACACAGTGAGCGCTGAGTAGCCCAAGGGTAAAGTTGGCTGAGAGAACAAAAGGAGGCCGAACTTACCCCCTGAGGGCAGCAACATCCCCAGAGTCTCTGTAAAGAACACAGACAAGGGTTAATAAAAGCTGGGATTAGAGCCCCTCTTTCTTTCCAGAACCTACTCTGACTACCTGTTAGCCTCCTCTGATGGGACATGCCTTTAGATGTTCAAGTTACGTTTTCGGCGTATGCACGTAAACAGTAGTCTTAGCTGGGGGCCTAACCACAGCTTCTTTCCTTCCTAAGGAAATCTCCATTCTCTCAGTAAGGGATGGCAGAGTCATCTATCTCTGGGGAACCCCGATCACTGCACTCATTAGAACAGAGGAAGCCACAGAGCAGGTGAAGACAGGGTCTGTCTTGTCCATTTTGTTGGCTTTCTGAGACAGTGCTCTGTGTAGCCCTCCTGGCTGTTCTGGAACTTGCTCTGTAGACCTGAACTCAGATCGCCTGCTTCTGCCTCCTGGGTGCTGGGATTAAAGGCCTGCTCTCAGCTGGTCTGCCTTGTCTCAATCAGACCGAGGAGGCAAGATCCTAGGCTGCTCTTCTGTCCGCAGCCATGGAACCACCCGGAAGGGAACCCCTGTCTACAGGTGTCACGGTAAGGATGCACGGAAGATCCTGGGATCTTGAAGACGCCTGTGAGTCACCGACCTCATCCTTAGGTACTTGCCCCAACTGCAGTTCCAGTTACACAGGTGATGAATTTCCTTATTATCTGAGCCACGCTGGGTTTTCCATGAAGGTATGTTGTTACCGAAAAATGACAACACCTCCCACAAGGAAGTTGGAAATGCTGCCCTCACATGGCCGCTGCTGCCTGTCCCTGACAGCTCATCCTTTTATATTTATATTTATATTATATTTATATTTATATTTATATTATATTTCTGTCTTTATCTTACTTCTGAATACTACTTTACAAGTTCTTCTTAGCCAGACATGGCGCTAAATACCTTTAATCCTAGCACTGGGGAAGCATCGGCAGGTGGATCACTGTGAATTCGAGGCTAGCCAGAGTTATATAGTCTGACGCTCTCTCAAAATAAAAATAAGTAAAATTTATTTTCCATTGCTGTATTTTTACCTACAAATAGCGTGTGTTGGTGGGTTTGTAGAAGAGGATTATTAACTTCAAACCTGTTCTCTTTCCATATATTATATTTTCAAATGTTACTTATTTATTTACATGTTTATTTTTCAGTTTGGGGGTTGAGCCCCGGCCTCGGGCATGCTAGGTGACCATGCAGCACTGAGCTGCACACGCTCAAACTTTTATTTTCAATGCTTGAGGCAAACTGGGGAGGTTTTGCAAGTTTTTTTTTTTTTTTAACACAGTTGTTCACAAAAAGATCCTTGAATGGAGACATCTCTGAAGTCAAATGTCTGTCCAAGTTCTTGCTTCTCCATCCCTCATTTGAAAATAAGAATTAGGCTTAAAGATTCTCATTGGCAGCCTACAGAAAGGGATTTTTCTTTTAAACCAACTACATATCCAATAGAGGACAAATACCCAAAAAGAATTTTAAGAAAGTAGATATCAAGAAAATAGAGACCAGTTAGAAATGGGGTACGGGTCTAAACAGAAAAGTCTAATAGAGGAAATCCAAGTGGCTGAGAAACAGAAATGTCCAGCATCCTTAGCATCAGGGAATGCAAATCAAACTGCTGTGAGAGTCTATCATATGCATAACAGGATAGTTAAGATCAACACAAGTGACAGCTCATGCCGTCGAGGATGTGGACTATGGGCAACCATCACATCTTGCTGGTAGGAGTGCAAACTCATGCAGCAACTATGGAAATCAGTATGGCCACTCCTCAGGAAGACGGGAATAAATCTACCTCAAGATCCAGTTATACCACTCTTGGGCACATACCCAAAGGATGCTTCATCCTACCACAAGGACACCTGCTCAATCATGTTCACTGCTGTTCTCTCCATACTAACCAGAAACTGGAAACAACCTAGATGTCCCTCAACAGAAGAATGGAGAAAGAAAATGTGGTTCATTTACATATGGGGTATTACTCAGCTATTAAGAAAAACAAAAACGGGGCTGGTGAGATGGCTCAGTGGGTAAGAGCACCCGAGTGCTCTTCCGAAGGTCCAGAGTTTAAATCCCAGCAACCACATGGTGGCTCATAACCATCCGTAACAAGATCTGATGCCCTCTTCTGGAGTGTCTGAAGATAGCTATAGTGTACTTACATATAATAAATAAATAAATCTTAAAACAAAAACAAAAACAAAAACATGAAACTTGCAGGCAAATGGATGGAACAATCATCCTGAGTGAGGCAGCGCAGACCCAAACAGACAAATATGATATGTACTCACTTATGTATGGATATTAGCCGTTAAGTCAATGACAACCAAGCTATAATCCTTAGAACCACAGAGGGTAAATATAGATTAAGGAACTACAGAGAACAGATAGATCTAATTAGGAAAAAAGAAACAGAAGGGATTTCTGGATAGATGAGGGTTCTGAAATTGGAGGAGCAAATGGGGAAGCAGAGGGGGGGAGAGGGGGAGGAGAGCTGGTGGTGGGAGGAAACAATGGGAGACAGCAAAAATTACGGAGCATCTGTGGGGTGTATCTAGTATAGTAGAAACCTCCTAAAACATTAACATATATGATATATGTGATATAAATTAAATTGCCAAATAATGAGAGAGAATTGGGGTCCCAATTGGCCATCTCTTGTTACCAAATAAAGCTTCCAGTACTGGGTTAGGATTAAATATAATTGAATTGTTGGCCAAAGGAAATCCCCAAACAATCCATGCTGTTATCAAGACCATAGGTTGCTTTCCACAACTGACAGCAAGGCCCTATTGTTGAGGATAACACCTACACAGCTCACTGAACATGGGCATGTGGATCTGGTGCCTCCATAGAGTCCCCCACTGTATGCCAGAGTCTTTGTTACAAGAAGGTACTCTGCAGGGCTGGTGAGATGGCTCAGAGGGTAAGAGCACCCGACTGCTCTTCCAAAGGTCCTGAGTTCAAATCCCAGCAACCACATGGTGGCTCACAACCATCTGTAACGAGATCTGACGCCCTCTTCTGGAGTGTCTGAAGACAGCTACAGTGTACTTACATATAATAAATAAATAAATCTTAAAAAAAAAAAAAAAAAAAAAAGAAGGTACTCTGCATGCTATCAAAAGAGAACTGTGAACAGCAAGCCAGCCCCAAACCTCTATCCATAATAGTGTCCTGCCTGCAGGATATGCTAGGGCAATGGTGGCACAAACCTGTGGAAGTAACCAACCAACAAGAGTCTTAAGGCTCACTATACAAGATGAAACACATACCCAACAAGGCTTGGGTGACCAAAAACCAGGAACTAGATAGCCTAAGGACCTAGGGGAAAACTGGATACTGATCTAAAAACAAACAAACAAACAAACAAACAAAAACGATAAAATGACTCCTAGTGACATTCTGCTATACTCAGAGATGAGTGCCTTGCTCAGCCGTCAGAGAAGATTCCTCCTGCCAGGGATAGGAAGAGATAGAGACCCAAAGCCAGACATCACGCAGAGAAAGACCTTGGCACACTCATCCCTAAATGGGCTATCTCCCTCAAATCCCCCCCCCGCCCCCCCCCCCCCCAGAGCTCAGGGAATCCCAAGGAAGCAGCAGCAGAAAGGACACTGAGAACCAGAGGGGTCAGAGGTCACCAAAACCACAAGGCCCTCTGAATCACGAGCAAAGCTCACATGAACTCACAGAGCCTGGAGCAGCATGGCCAGGGCCCGAGAGGGTCTGCCCCAGGGCCTCTGTGCTAGTACTGTGGCTTCCCGGGGTACAAACGAGTGGGACTCTGACTCTTGTTCCTTCTCTCGGGTTCTTTTCCTCCTGTTGGTTTGTCTTGTCCAACTTGGATGTAATAGTCTTTGTTATATTTTATATAACCTTATTACCTTGTTATATTTTATTTTGTTACATTAAAAAAATGAATGAATGAATGAATGAATGTAAACCCACCACAAGGGTGAAAGATTAGAAATGGAGCTGCAGGGAGCAGCACTGGCTTTGTCAACCACTCAATGCGGGTCTCGTGAGCAGGACAGTTGACCAACAAATAGTTTGTTGTGCATGCTCTTATTTAGTCACAGTTTGGTGGCTTGTTTTAGTTCCTTTTCTTTTTTGGTGTTATATTTTGCTTTCAGTCTTTTGGGGATTTTGTTGTTGTACTAGGGTTTTGTTTTGTTTGTTTTTTTGTTTTTTTGAGAAAGTTGGGTGGGTACAGGAGTAGGAGATCTGGGTGTACTTGGGGGAAGGGAAGAGTATGAGCAAAGCATATTTAAATTTAAAAGTTGCTTTTAAATAATGAAAATTATATATATATATATATATATATATATATATATATATATATAGAGAGAGAGAGAGAGAGAGAGAATACTTACTTATCAATGCACACTTTAATTTTAAGCTGATAATTCAACTCAGGAAATTTGACCAGCAACCTATTAAAACAAGATAGTCAAGGAAAGTTAGTAGGCTCCCTACCTTGATCTTGTTTAAAAAAATATAAACCCTCTAATACTTCAATTCCTAAGATGTAAAAATATTGCTGAGCATGGTGGTGCACGCCTTTAATCCCAGCACTTGGGAGGCGGAGGGAGGTGGATCTCTGGGTTCAAGCCAGCCTGGTCTACAGAGTGAGTTCCAGGACAGCCAGGGCTAGAAACCTGTCTAGATGAAACACACACACACACACACACACACACACACACACACACACACACACACATACACACACACACACACATTTTTACAAACCCAAATTCTACTTCCGCACAGAGTCATCTCTGACATTAAAGGTGAACACTAACCCTTCAGCTAGAAAGCACTGAGATGCCTAAGAATGTAAAGCAAGTTGTAAGAGACTCCTCACGGGAAGGCAATAAAAAGCAATCACTGAGAAACACTGCCCCTGTTCTGAGCCAAGGTGAGGAGTGGGCTTCACCTCTCACCCAATGAGGCCCCTCAGCTATGGCACCACAGACCCTTCCTTCCCTTGAAATCGTCAGGGAAGAGGGCTGCACATCAGTCACAAATCCAACCAAAGCGTAAGGACAGGCCCACCTGACTTTGGTGGTAAACTGGACACCAGTCTTGATGACTAAGGGCCGGTCCGGGTGCATGGGCATGCAGGGCTGCCGCTCCACCACGAAGGCACTGGAAGGGAAAAGGATGGCATCTCAGACGCCATGGTGACCAGTCTTCTGCCGGTTCCTTGCTTCGGAACATCAGCTCTTACAAGTTACCTCTTCATTAAGTTTCTGAACAGATCCACAATCCTCTCCTCCAGCATGGGCCGGTGCTGCACAATCGGGTCGCCCTTGTAGGACACTTTCTGCTGCAGCTCCTCCAGTTTCTTAATTTGTTGGCGGGTCTGAAGTTGAGATTCTGCTAATGAAGTTATCCTGCCATAGTGGAAGGAAGTTCCAGTCACCTCTGTTGCCTAGCAGTGACCCCAGCACTCAAGAGACTGAAGCAAAGGGACCCAGAGGCATCCATCCCATCACAACAAAGGAAGGAGATGAGCAACATGTACAGTTATGACATCACATGTGTAATCATGACATCACATGTATGATCACAACAGATGCCTACAGAATAACTGTCACAAAGTCTGGTGACTTGCTGGTACTACTCAAAGATTGGATTTTCATTTTTTTTATTTCATTTTATTAGTTTTATATATATTCAGTTATTCCCCCCTTTCAAAGAACATATTGTTTTAGATTATTAACTAAAATGGAGAATTTAGTGTTAAATACAACTGAAAGTAATATTTAAATGTCTTAAATGAGTGATCTAAGCTTTATTTATTCTTTTTAATTAAAAATTGGTTGGCTGGGCAATGGTACATGCCTTTAATCTCAGCACTTGGAAGGCAGAGGCAGGCAGACCTCTATGAGTTCAAGCCACTCTGGTCTACAGAGCAAGTTCAAGGACAGCTATGGCTACATAGAGAAACCCTGTCTCAGAAGAAAAAAAAAGTTAAAATTAGATAATGGTTTTAATTCTTAGACTAAACTTGAGTATGTAAAAGAGGGTATCTTAAGGCAGGCATAGTGATTCATGCCTGTAATCCCAGATATTTGGGAAGATGAGGCGGGAGGATTGCAAATTCAAGGTCAGCCTGGGCTATACAGTGGGTATGAGGGCCAGCCTGCTCAGTGAGACTCTTTCTCAAAGGAAAAAAAAAAAAAGGTGCCATCTTAGCAATAGTGTCTAGCACTAGGAGTGCACCCAGTGGTTCTAGCACACTTGTCTGCCATACACCCACCCAGCCAGCACTAAAAAGGAAAAGCAAAAGCGCGGTGAGGGAGCAGCCCCTCCCCATCTGCAGCCGTGACTAAAGGAAGAGAAGCCTTTCTTCCAACTCTTACCAGTTTTCCAGACGGTCCAGGCAGATGTTGGGAGGGCCTCCGATGCACGCTATCTGCTGCCGCCTCTTCCAGTCGGCCAGCTCTTCATCGGTCAGTGTCTTCTGCACATACTCCATTGCTGACAAGAGCCCTGCCAGCTCACTCACGATGCTCTGTTTGGAAACCAAAACAAAGTCAGAACACATTACCCCAAACCATGTCTAACCACAGTCTCTAGTCGGTTCTAGAGAAGGAGGCCATCAGAAACTGTCTTCCATGATAGGTGTGCAGGGCTAAGCAAGTATCCAGATGCTTACTCTCCGCATCTGGTCCAGGGCTGTGAGCATCTGTTCCAGCTGCTGCATCTTCTGTCGGGTCACAGACTGGTTGTTTCCATTCAGATCCTGCATGTCTGTGGACGGAGGAAAGACTCCTTGAGCAGAGAGGTTCATCACAGCCTTCTTAACAAGGCTCCGCCATCTATGCACCTGCAGTCCCGGCTACTCAGAGCTGAGGTGAGACGGTTGCCTGAGCTACACGGTAAATCCCATCTCAAAAGCGAACAATGCAAAGACTGTCCTGAGAAGGGCCAGCAGCTCTTCCTCCTGCCATGAAGTCCCAAGAATGAAGGCAGGTCCTGAGACTCAGTGACACGCTTAGCCTTCTACAGACTTTACCGTTGCCACCGCCCACTTGCCTCCTTGACTCTTGAGGGTTTTATAGTTGAAATCAAAGTCGTCCTGGAGATTCTCTACCACTTTCATTTTCTGTTCTAGATCCTGTTTAAACAAACAAACCAACCAAAAACAGAAGTAAAACATAGGTTACCTTTGGGAAAGGGAAAGTAAAGTTTTAAAGGTAATGAAAGTGTGCACGCAGGATCACACTCTGCAGCCCCAGCTTGGTTCCCTGGGTGAAGCCCGATTACCTGCACACGCTTCCGGACATCCTGAAGATGCTGCTCCAACATCTGCTGCTTCTCTGTCACTACAGCAGCTGTTGGGTGGTTGGCCTGACCCCCTTGCTGCCAATAAATAAATAAATAAATAAATAAATAAATAAGATTAACACATGAGTGAATTTGTGGAAACCTCTTGTCTGAGCTCCATCCCATCCAAAGGTGGGAACATGCTCATACTATTCTATCTGTGCCACTGGCTTTTTACTAACAGGAAACACTGTAAACCCACTCTCTACGTTAAACCAGGAGCCCACATGTTGAACTAATATGTCTCATACTTCAAGCAGCCCAAAGGTAAAATGTCAAAAAAAAAAAAATCTAGAAAGAAGCTGGGTGCAGCTCAGTACTGGAGACCCTGCCTAAATAAGTGAGGCCCAGGCTTGATCTCAGCGCTCAGAGAATATTAATAAATAAATAAAGAACTGATGACAACAGAGAATAACATATTTCCATGAAAAAAATTTCCCAAGGATTTTCAAAATTGTGCTTCCATGGCTTCTGCCAGGAGAGGCAGATGCCTTAAGGGGTCATAGGACTCGAAACATAAAATGATGGGGCTTTGCAGGGAGCAGAGAAACTTTAAGATCCAGATGCCATGACCGCAGCCCAAGGATAAAGACAGCCATCGTGAAAACTACTGATAAGGAGAGATGCTATCTATCCAGTTTTCCAAGCTAGAAATGCTCACACCCTGGGCCTACAGCTAACCGCTCACACCCATCTCACTTGTCAAGGGCTCAAGTCAGGTTCCAACTACTGGCTTTTTACTTCTTTTTATTTTGTTTTGTTTTCTATTCTTTAGACTTATTTACTTCATTTAATGTGTGTGGCTGTTTTTGCCAGCATGTGTGTCTGGTACCTAAATGGGTGTTGGATTCCCTGGAACTGGAGTTACAGATGGTTGTGAGCTACCTTTTAGGTGCTGGGAACTGAACCCAGGTCTGCTCTCCAGCCCAGCCCTTTGCTTCTACAACCTCTCACTTCCAGTCTGTTCTTTCTACAATGACCACAAGTCTCCAAAGAAGAGCTGAACAGGCATCTTCGAGACAGCCGCTCTTCCCACTTCTCATGGATACCCACACTATAGAATACAAGCCTCTCAGAAGACTTGGGAAAACAATCCAGCCACGACCCTGCCTGATAAGATATAGAGAAGCACTACAGACAGACCTTCACAGCGCCCAACCCCAAAGCTGTGCCTCTCCCTCTCCTATCTCCTAAACTTGCCTAGGGCAAGAATGAAGGCTTTGTCTCTAAAAACAACCTCTATGTTCCCCAAGCAGTGGTCTAGGGTCTCTCAAGCTCCGTATGGATTGCTAGGGAGGTGTGCTTTGCCAACTCCCAAGTTGGGGTCAGGCACTGGGAAGTCCAGGAGGCTGAGGCAGGAGGATCTAGAGTTTACCACACTGGGGTATGTATTGAGACTCTGTCTCAAAAGGAAGCTGAGCCTGGTGGCCCATGCCTAAAATCTCAATGACTAGAGACTGAAGCAGGGGACTGGTGTGGGTTTGAAAGGACTCAGCCCACGCACAGGGTTCTAGGCAGCTAGCTGGGTAACAGACTGTGACTCCATCTCAAAAGCTGAAAATGAAAACAAGAAAAGGGCATGTGGGAAGTTTGGTGGCATCACTGCAACCCAGCACTTGGGTGGCAGAGGCAGGAAGATTATCCCGAACTGGAAGTCGGCGGTCAGGAACCTGATCAACAACATCAGCAATCCAGGGCTGGGAATATGTCTCCAAGTGTGTGTCTACATGCAGGCAGCCCTGGTTCTGCCCTAGCACCTCCCTTACAGGATGTGGTGTGAGCACCTAAACTCCCAGCACTCAGGAAGAGGAGGCAGGGGAATCTGATCAAGTTCACCCTTGGTTGCAGCAATACTGCTGGTTGGGAGTGGAATGGAGACTGTACGAAATTTTTTGTCATTTTCAATGCATGTTTAGGGCTTTAATGTAGTCTAGTGATCTCTCTCCTCTTCAGCGGTACTAAACCATTACTGTCCCACTTATTTATACAATCGCTTGCTCCCCAGTCCCTGTTTGCCATTTTGCTTCTCACTCTCACCTGGGCTGCCGTGGCCGCTGTCTGGAGGAGGCGAGACTCTTCCCACAGGCATCGGGCCACGATTCGGGCAATTTCCATTGGCTTCTCGAGATACCTGCTCTGTAAGCAAGATGGAAAGAGAATGGAAAGCTACAGCTGGCTAAGGAGATGTGGAATGAACTTTGCTAACTTAAGTCACTTAAGTCACTTCCTCAGAGCCTCCATGAAACCACAGACCAAAGGCTTCAGCATCTGACTGAAATCCGTGGGGAGGGGAGGGGAGGGAAGGGGAGGGGAGGG
>NC_034603.1:68366238-68374940 GCF_900095145.1 Mus pahari
AAGGCAAGGCAAGGCAAGGCAGGAGCATGTGGCCTCCATGATAGCAGAAGCCAGAAGTGTGAGGTCATCCTGGCACAGTGTGTCATCTGACTTTATAGGAAAATGACTGACTTTACCCAGGAGTACCCAGTTAATGGCTAAACTTTTAACATTTAGACCTGAGAGTCATGTGCCTTTGACGAGTAGGTGTTATTAGTGTGCTTTTATAACAGAATAACATTAAGACCTTGCTTATTGCTGCAACTGTAACATAAGAAGTGAATTTCTGGTAATGGTGCCCAGAGCCAGTGTACAGGGAATTGAGAAGGAGCTAATTACTTCTCCTTTGATTTAGAGTACAACATAGGCGTCACTTAGCCAAGTGAGGAAAACTTCCAGAAAGGAACACCTGCACTCCACTCTGGAGCCAGTGTCTCACACTCCATCTCCCACCGCACCTGCAGAAACTGCTTGATTCTCCGAAGGTTGTGCTGATAGAGGACATTGGACTCTTGCAGGAATCGGCTATATTGCTGGTCAATTTCACCCAGGAGATTATGAAACACCAACGTGGCATGTGACTCTTTGCTGGCTGCATATGCCCTAGGAAGAGGAAGTGAACTGCATGAGTAATTTGGAGAGCCTTTTGTGAGAGTACATATTTGTAACCTGGGTGGTAGAGGCAGGAGGATCAAGAGTTCAAGGCCAGCTTTCCCTACCTATAGAGTTCCAAACCAGTTTGGATGACATTCTCTCAAAAGCAGTAATAATAGGACTCTAAAAACGTATACACCCAGAATCCACCATCAAGGGGATGTTATAACATCTGATGTCATAATGAATCCATCATTTTCCATTTCTCTTTCTCAGATTAACAGTAGCATCAATAGGTGGTGTGTAGCTCAGTGACACACACTTACCTAGTGTACTCAAGGCTCTGGCTTTGGTCCCCAGCATGGAAAAAAAGGTTAATATGAGAATGATTCCAGATATTGTTATTCATTCTTATAATCTATAGGACTAAAATATTTGAGCAAGATGCACAGATACAAGTCTAGTGGTGCAACATATGTAATCTGAGAACTACTTGAGAGACTGAGGCAGGAGAATTGAAAGTTGGAGACCAGCCTGGGCTACATAGTAAGTTCTAGGCCAGTTCTAGGCTGTATAGTAAGACTTAGACTCATAAACAAACAAACAAACCCAGACCTTAGTATGGCAGCACACACCTACAGTCCTAATACTTGGAGGTAGAAGCAGGAGGGTAAGTACTTCAAGGGACCCTCAGCTGAATGCAGCAAGTAGTAGACTAGCCTAGACTACAAGACCTTGTCTTAAAACAAAACAAAAACAGGGGATGGTGAGATGGCGCCACAGATAAAAGTTTTTGGTTGGGAAGCCTGATGATGCTAGTTTAATCCTTAGAGAACAGAGAACTGACTCCATGAAGCTGCCCTCTGACCTCCACATGCACATGGCGGCATGTCCATGCACTGCCCCAACACCATATACACACAACAATAACCAAACAACAACAACAACAACGATGATGGTGAAAGGACAGATGCAGTCTGGGCAGTTGGTTCAACGTGAGAGCAATGAGGACCTGAGCTCCCATTCACAGGACTCACAAAAAAAAAAAAAAAAAAAAAAATGCTGGTAAATAGCCGGGCGGTGGTGGCACACGCCTTTAATCCCAGCACTTGGGAGGCAGAGGCAGGCGGATTACTGAGTTTGAGGCCAGCCTGGTCTACAGAGTGAGTTCCAGGACAGCCAGGGCTACACAGAGAAACCCTGTCTCGGAAAAAAAAAAAAAAAAAAAAAAAAAGCTGGCAAATATTTTTCGGCATTGTGTTTCTACGAGATTTCTGTGTGTACACATGTCTCTGTGTCTACGGGTTTCTTATACTTGCTCTTTGGCTCTTTTTTTTTTTTTTTCTGTTGGTTTATATTTCACCTTATTCCAGTTTGTTTGCCTTATTTTATTAGTTTCTTAGTGCCTGTTTGTGTTTTAGTGAGAGAGAGAAAGGGTGTGGATTTGGGTAGGAGGGGAGTTAGGGAAGATTCGAGAGGAGATGGGGGAAGAGAAAACATAGCCAGAAATATGCTTTTTAAAAATCTATTTTCAATTAAGAAAAAGAAAATGCTGGGCACAGTAGCACATGCTTGTAAGCCCAGCACTGGGGGCATCAGAGACAAACCCTGGGGGTCTGCCCTAATTGGTTAACTCCGGACCAATGAATGACTCAGTCTCAAAGGACCCAAAAGGTGTTCCTAAGAATGACACTTGAGGTTGTCTTCTGGCCTGCAGGCACGCACGCAGGCACGCATGCACACATGCACGCACTCCTGAATCTATACAAACATGCACAGATACTGGTAAATGTTTTGTTTTTTTTAAAAAGGACAGATAAGTTGTTGCCTTAAATTCTCAGCCAACCCTGTGTTCAGTCAAACTAGTGTCTTTAAGTGCTTCTTAGCCTAATGAGCAATGCCAGGCTGAGGTGTGCTCCACACCTCTTTGGCCCGTCACCAAATCAGGTATGTATTCTGGAAAAAGCAGGTCACATGCAGATAGGACTGACTTAGGCCAGAACGAGCAGATGGGCCTGAATAACTACAGTGAGGTAAACATCTAGCATTTCCTCCATGCCTCTAGCCCCCTCATCCCATGTCTCCTCTTTAACAGGGGAAGCCACGTGTGGGGTGGACCCCAATTTCTACCTGACATAGAATTCTTAGATTTTAAAAAAGAAAAACATCTGTATCTCACTGTTCTAGAGTCAAAATGGACAGAGATCTCACCAAGTAAGTGAGACACAAACCTGACTTCAAAACATCTACCAGCAAGCTGTGTCAAGGTGCAGAGGCCGCTGGTCAGACGCACTTGGAGCAGATGCTTTAAGAGACTAAGTTACCTCTGCTCCCTGATCCTTCCCCAGCACCTGCCCTCACATGTCCGTGATTAGTAAGGTGTGAACCTAGAACAGGTTGTGTCCCCCAACTCAGCCCCAAACCCCCCAAGTCGGGGAGTTTTCAAGAAGGACTCACCAGTCTTGACTCTCAATCCAAGGTGCCAGGAACTGCCGCAACTCCATGGGGAAGCTGTCGCTGTACAGCTGGTGCAGCTGCTCCAGGTAGCGTGTGTCCAGCTGCTGCAGCTGGTTCCACTGAGCCATCCTGCCACAATCAGGGGTCACGACTGTAAGCCAAAATGTATACGTGGTCATCACAAGCGCTCATAGGGGATACAGAATCTGAAAATACCCTGGTGGCTCTAAGAAGGAGCTTGTATGTTTTTTGTAGTCCTTTGAGTAATACGTGCACATTTACAAATCCTACCACCACAGCTCTGCCCACTCCTGATGCTGGGGATCGAACCCAGGGCCTTGCATAAACTATGCAAATTCTCCACCACTGAGCTAGTCTCCAGGTCCTTCATTTTCTAAAACAGGATCTCAGGCTAGCCTTGCTATGTCCTACCTCTGCCTCCTAAGTGCTTGAATTTCAGGCATAAGCTGCTACTCAAGGCTGCCACACAATTTCTTCTGTTACAACTAGGTCTGATTTTAAGTTCTAGAATCCACTTTCAAGCCAGGCACAGTGGCTCATGTCTGTAATCCCAGAACTCCTATGATATCCTGACAGAGAGGTCAAGGCCAGCCTGAGCCCTAAACCCTCGCCACCACCTCCACTCCCACACATACACAGGGAGAGAGAGCACATGTGCTGGAGAGGTGGCTCAGCAGTTTAGTGCACTTGTTGCTCTTGCAGAGGACCCAAGTTCAATTCCCAACACCCACATGGTGGCTCACAGTATACTTAATCCCAGCTCCAGAAGATCTGATCTGACAGAGTCTGCTGATCTCTGAAGGCACTGGACAAGTCACATGGTACACATGGGTACATTTGGGAAAAATAGTCATTGGAATAAAACAAAATAAAAAATTAAAACAACAAAGAAACAACAACAAAAACAAACAAACAAACAACTGACCAGAGCTGGTGAGATGACTCAGAGGTTAAGAGCACTGGCTGCTCTTCCAGAGGTCCTGAATTCAAATCCCAGCAACCACATGGTGGCTCACAACCATCTGTAATGGCATCTGATGCCCTTCTTTGGTGTGTCTGACGACAGCAATAAATGTACTCATATAAATAAAATAAATCTTTTTTAAAAACCTGACCAAATGACAACAACAAACCTATTCTCTACCAGAAGTTTCGTGGGGTTTATGTCATGTGAAGCTGTCTGGTTTCCTTCTTCTGGATTTCTGTTTCCTGGTCTATAGAATACAGATGATCACTTCCTCTTGGGGCTGCTGAAGGAATATTCCTAAAGCCTCATCTAAGAATACAGCGCCCAGCAGCCATCCAGTACATATTGGTTCCTTCCCTCCCACACCTGCTGCATCCAGGCCATTGGTGAGGCTAGAGAAAGGAAACCTGCACTGGCTCAGACCAGTGCTCAGGGAAGACAGAGAGCGGCAGGCTCATGAGGAGAAGAGCCATGTGCCTGGAATCTGCCCACTCAACAAAATGAATTATTTATATATGTATACATATATACGTATATATGTATATATGTATAGAAATATATATATTTCTAAATCTGGGGTGAAAAAGGAAGGTGAGCTAAATACCACATAAACAAGTTAATCCTGAGATGGGGACTACCCCACTGAAATGCTCAGCTACAAGAACCTGACCCAGATACCCACTCATGACAATGTCTCTCCAGAACACTGGAGGTCTAAAAATAACCATGAGTAAGAGCCCAAGATTAGGGAGTGGTATGTGTACAGCAAACACTAGCTGGAATAAAAGCTGGCCTGCAGGACCACGTGCTCCAGCCTGAAGCGCTGTGCCTCTCTGTGCAGTGCCTCAGGGAGACACCAAAGGCTACTGGGCCCTCTTATACAGACGCCAAGTCAGAATCAGCCTCTCCTAGGTGAGAGGTTGTCCTGGGGTTTTCAGGACCTGATTTACATAGCAATCCCTACCAATTTGAAACTGGGAAGAAGGTTCAGTTAGTACCATGCTTGCTGGGGACCTGAGATTGGATTCCCAGAACTCACATATTAATAAAAAGCTGGGTGTGGTGGTATGCCCATAAAGCCAATGAGGGCAAGATAGGAGGTGGAGACATGTGACCCCTGGAAGTTCAATGGCCAGTTAGTCTAGCCTACTTGGCAAAGTTTCAGGCTAATGAGATGCTGTGTCAAACAAAAGGCAAAGGAATGACACCCACGGATGCCCTCTGACCTGCACATACATGTACTTACACATGCATGAACATGTGCACAAAGAAACACAAAAGAAAATCTATATGACAGTTTATGTAAACAGCATCGCACAGGTCTCCATTGAGCCGAAAGATTGCACTGTTCAGCATGGGAGACACCACCCACCTGTGGCCACTGGGCCAAGGAAGTGTGGATGCTCACACCCATATAAGCAACATTTGAAAACAGTGAGCGAAATAAATATACAAATCTCAGTGTTGAAATATTATTTTAGAAATGTTAGGCTAAATACATTATCAAAATTATTCTTCCCATTTCTTTTTTTAATACAGTTACTAGAAAATTTAACAGGTCAGGTGTGATGGCTCATGTCTTTAATCCTAGTACTTGGGAGGCAGAGGTAGTCAGATATCTGTGAGTTCGAGGCCAGCCTAGTCTACATAGTGAGTTCCAGGAAAGCCAGAACTACACAGAGACCCCATCTAAAAAACAAAAACAAAACAAACAAAACCTTAAGAAAAGAAAATGTAATATGACATATGTCACCCGCTTTCTTTCTTTTCTTTCTTTCTGTTTTTTTTGTTTGTTTTTTTTGTTGTTTGTTTGTTTGTTGTTTGTTTGTTTTGAGACAGGGTTTCTCTGTGTAGCCCTGGCTGTCCTAGAACTCACTTTGTAGACCAGGCTGGCCTCGAACTCAGAAATCCACCTGCCTCTGCCTCCCGAGTGCTAGGATTACAGGTGTGAGCCACCACGCCAGGCTGTCACCTGCTTTCTATTTATTAAAAACAAGGACACTGTTGCTCTGGGCCACATTGTAAAAGAATGCCATGATCCTAATTAAATCATGTGCTTGAAATAGTAAATTCCAATGCTATAAATTAATTACAAAACCAGATTATTTCATCATTTGTCTTGAACACAAAAGCAGAGCCAGTCCCAAGATAAAAACCATAAAACCTCAACCACCTCTACCTACTCCGTCACAGATGAACACTCCAGTAGGGTGCACATTTTCAATCTAACATAAGAAAAATGCTAAGTTACCCACAGCTGACTTATTTCTAGTCTGTAACTCAGAGGCCTGTTTCATTGTTGCTATTTGGTGTGTTTAGCTGGCTTTTTCTTATACCAGAGACCAGCTTATGTCTTTTTCCAATTAATTGAACCATCAAGAATGACTAATTTTGTGTTTTGTTTTGATCTAACCAAGATAGGTAATACTGCCAAACTATTCTACATGAAGAAAATTATCCTAAATTAAAGGCAAAGAGCAGGTGTTATTTCCAGGAAAGTATGGGCATTTGGGTGACATGGTTTAGCCATGTCCTCATATGCTGCTTAGCTGCAAACCAGACTAATCAACAGAAGACTCAGGGCAATTGGACTAAACACTCTCAGGTTGTTTAGAGCTAGTTCGACAAGCTGTCCAGGAAAACCTCTGCCAACTGGGGTGCTGCATTTGTTTTCCTGGAAAACATTTATTTAAAAGAGACACTTTACCACCTCAAGTCTGTTTTTCAAATTACAAACTGATTTAAGAGGCTGGGGACATTGCTTAGTGGCACAGTGCTTGCCCAGCATGCTCAGTTCCATCCTCAGCATCACAAAACCAACTTAAATCTGATCCACTCAGTGATATGGCTGGACAGTCTAGGCTGGCTGATCCCCCTGCCTCAGTCGGAAGGGTACACACCATGCCCGACTGCCGTTAAGGTCTAACTTTTGTCTTCAAAGTCACTTGAAGCCTGTGCTTTAATAACTAGTTCATCAGAAGCCAGACACAAAAAGTAATCTACCCAACGGTTTGAATGCCAAGTACCATCCTGGGTGCCAGAGTAGAAGTCAAGTCATTGCTCCAGTGGATGGGCTAGAGTATGACACAGGCTTGCCACTCTGCTGGCTTTTATGAGGCTGAGGTGAGCAGAGCATCATTGCAAATGTTCAGAGGAAAGGTAAAGTGTATGTGGCCCTTTGAATGAGAATGCCACTCATATGTTTGAATGCTTGCCCATCAGTTAGTAGAAACATTTGGGAAGGATTAGGAGGTGTGGCCTGTTGGAGGTGTGTCACTGTAAGCCCATATCAGGCCTTATCTTTCTTCGCCTGCTACCTGTGGGTCAGGAGATAAAGTTCTCAGGTACTGTCCCTTGCCTGAATGCTTCCTGTCATGATGATCATTGATTAGCCCTCTAAAACTGTGAACAAGCCCCAAATTAAATGCTTTCTTTAGTAAGAGCTGTTTTGGTGATGGGTCTCTTCACAGCAATAGAACAGTGACTAAGATGCTATCTTCTTTTTTTTGTTTTGTTTTGTTTTTGTTTTTGTTTTTGTTTGGTTTTGGTTTTGGTTTTGGTTTTTTCGAGACAGGGTTTCTCTGTGTAGCCCTGGCTGTCCTGGAACTCACTCTGTAGACCAGGCTGGCCTCGAATTCAGAAATCCACCTGCCTCTACCTCCCGAGAGCTGGGATTAAAGCATGCGCCACCACTCCTGGCCCCTTCTTTTGTTTTAAGAGATTTTTTTATGTATATAAAAGTTTTGCTTGCATATTATATATGTGCAGTGTGTGTGTGTGTGTGTGTGTGTGTGTGTGTGTACCAGCAGAGGCCAGACACGAGTGCTGAATTTCCTGGAAGTAGAGTTACAGTTGGTTGATGAATGGCCATGTGGGTGGTAGAAACTGAACCTGTGTTCTTTGTAAGACCAGTCAGTGCTCTCAACTAACAAGCTATCTCTCTAGTCCCTAATGATCCTAGTTTCTATAGCTCAAGAGAAAAGGAAAATGAAACAGCATGTCACCAAACCCTTCTAGACTTTTTCAAAAAGCAAATTCCCTGTGGGGATAACCTACTAATATTAAGTCATAAGGAAAATAATTTCAGTCTAATGAGGAACTTCTTACTAGAAAAATTATCATTAAAGTAACAGTCCTCATTTGTATAGTTCAGTCTAAAGAAACTAAGGGAACCACAGGAGACCACAGATAGAAGGGATTTATCACACAACTTCCTAAACTCTCTAAGCTAAGACATGTATGAAAATAAATGAACCAGTAAACCTAAACTGGAGGATGAGGAGAGGGACAAAATTCAAATGCACATAAAAACACACGACAGAAAGCGATACAGAGACAAACATTTCTGAAGCAAGTGTAACGGGACTCACCCTTAATCCCAGCACTTGGAAGGCAGAAACAACAGGCTCAGGAGTTTTAAGTCTGCTTCAGCTACATAGTAAGTTCAGTGCCCACCTGAGCTAAGTGGGACCCTATCTTTTATTTTTTTAAAGATTTATTTATTTATTATATGTAAGTACACTGTAGCTGTCTTCAGACACTCCAGAAGAGGGCGTCAGATCTTGTTATGGATGGTTGTGAGCCACCATGTGGTTGCTGGGGACCCTATCTTAAAAGAGGACAATTCCTGTTCTATTTCACAGTGTGTCAAAAAGCCTTCTCTGGGGCTGATGAGATGGCTCAG
>NC_034603.1:68375065-68413222 GCF_900095145.1 Mus pahari
AAAAAAAAAAAAAAAAAAAAAGCCTTCTCTGGGGCCACCTACATAACTCCGGCTGACCTGAAATTGGATATGTAGAGCAGATTGGCCTCTACATCAGAGGTCTGCCTGCTGCTGGGCCTCCTGGGTACCAGGATGAAAGATGTGATTCACCACTTCCTCTTCACTTCCAGCATGTCAGGAAAGAGGGGGGCAGGGGAAGGAGACAGAGAGAACACAAAACAAATAACGCACTGACCTATAATGCCGAATACCAGGGATGAGGGAATCCTCAAGCACACCAAGTAATGTTATGCAACCTTGCTCCTTAGTTTAAAACCATTGGTTGACTAAGATACCTACAGCCTATAGCTGAGCAGAAGAGAGGTAGGTCGGGTTTTGGTTCCTGGGCTTGGGGTCAGAGAAAGGACCATGAAAGGGAAGAGAGAGAAGGTGGAGAGAGAGGAAGACACCATGGGGTAAGAGATTGTGAGATCTGGCCATGAGGGCTGGCCAGCTGGAGTAAGAGTGGCTCAAGTGGAACACGGCAAGTCACAGGTCAGGGTTATTTGCCTGAAAGCAGACAAAATAGCCATAGAGAGATGGTATCTGCTCAGCTTTAGTGTTGTTTAGGGCTTATTATAAATATGAAAGTTTTGTGTCTTTTATCTGGGAACTGAATGATCTAAGGTGGGGTGGAAACCCCCAATTGAGATTAAATATTTACTACAAAAATCCTTAACTGATACGGGATATGTACCATATTTGATTCAAATATTGCAGATAAAAGGAGACAGAAGACAGCAAACCTTTAGATTGAAAGTGACACAGCCAGACATGCTTTGTCAACCACTAAGTCAACAGTCAGAGCTGCCTCTAGCTCCAGGTAAAAAGCAACAAGAGACTCAGTTTGTATGGGAGGTCACCTCCCCAGGCTGTGGCCTTCCACTCTCTCCACAAGGCTTGACTGCTGCATAGGCCTCTCTTCAGCACAACAGGGCTATCCTGCCTTGGAGGGACGGTTTTAAACTTAAGTGATGTCACAGGTGAAACAGTAGCTGCTCCTTCTGAGTCTTTGACCCTCTCATCAGTCTTTAACATGAATTCCATTTCTCAGTGCCTCAGGGAACAGCTACAACATTCAATTCTCTAGGTGTAATCAGAGACAATCACAGAGCTTTCCCAGATACGGGAAGCATGTGCATTATAATGGACGCTGCCTTCACATCCTGGGGGTGGGGTGGGGGGAATTAGCATCTGGTGACCTACCTCAGGACAGAAGATGTCCTGATGATCAAATCTCGCCACACATATTTTGCACAGGATAGCTCTAGGCCTAATAACACTAAAGATGAAAAACGCATGCTTTCAATTCCTATCCTTAGAGCTTAGACGTGAGAGAACCAGTTTAAGGACATCCTCCACTAAATGGTGAGTTTGAAGCCAACCTGGACTATACTAGACCCTGTCTTAAAGCCACCACCACCAATATACAATGAAAAACCCACTAAATACTATACAAAATAAAAAGATGAGTGTCAAGAAGAGCCTTGGTTGAAGAACAATCCAAAAGCTAGAGGTGTAGTCGAGTTGGTGAAGAGATTCCCTAGCACATATCAGGCCCTGGGATCCACTGCCAACACCACATAAAACCAGGCATGACATGGAGATGTGTACATGCAAGAACTCGGGAGGTGGAGGCAAAAGCATCAGAAGTTCAAGGTCATCCTTATTATACAGTGAATTTGAAGATAGCCTGGGCTACATGAGACCCTGTCTGAAAAAAAAGAATAAAAGGGAAGGAAGAAAGAAAAAAAGAAAACCGGTATCTATAGCTGAATACTATATGGAACATTCATCTTATCTTTGTGCTAACCCATCGTCATTATTATTATTATCATTATTGTGTGTGCACCCAGAAGACAATCTTCAAGGAGTCATTTCTCTCCTCCCACTATGTGGGTGGTAGGGATCAAGCGCAGGCTGTCCTACTCAGCTGCAAGCACCTTAACCTGTTGAGCCATCTCGCTGGTCAAGACAATATTTTATCTTCATCTGACAGGAGAAATGAAGGCACAGAATTTGATATGATTTATTCAGGATCTCACAGGCGTAATGGCTGGCAGAACTCCTGGGGATTCTGATCTGGGAATTTTGTCATGAGTCAAGAACGTTGCTAAGTCAAAGAACTTTATTTCTAGAGTTCCAACAGATGTATGGTGCCTGAACCAAAGGGACTGTGCTGTGCCTGGCCACATCCGGGAGGTCACTGTCATTGTGTAGATCACAATTTAAATGGAGTTCCAAACTGGGCGATGGTGTCAAATGCTTTTAATCCCAGCACTTGGGAGGTAGAGGCATGGAGGAGCTCTGTGAGTTCATCCTCTGTGAGTTCAAGGCCAGCCTGGTTTACAGAGTGAGTTCCAGGACAGTCAGTGCTCTCTCGGATATAACTTCACTGGGAGATGGCATGAAGGTTTTGAGATGACCATCTACAGATGAAGTAGGAGAGCCCAAACTTAGAGACTGAAGAGCAACAGAGAGTGGGAGAGTTAGTTACATATGGGGCAGCTGCCTGGTTCCTGTTGCATCTGACACTAGATGGAGATGCTCTTCCTTGAGGTATCACAGCCATAATGCAGACTCCAGGAGGGCAAGGGGCTGCACGGCCTCCTCCGAAGCCGTCTCAGCTCTGCTCCCTTGGACACTGAGACTGCTGCATCCCAATAATAAACATGCACTGAGACGAAGCAAGCCGACATTTAACCAAAAGGGGTCAGATGTCCAGAGTCTGTACTCTAGCTGTTTCTAAAACACTTCCAGGCCTCTACAACCCCACAGCTAGGAACTTTTACCTGTATCTACACATCTGCCTGCATCCCTCCGGGCTTTCTGAAGAGCTGCCATCCACCTCCATAAAGGCCCACCAGCCACTTTTTGCTCTGAGACTAAAAATCATCAACTATGAAAACAAGAGCCTGTGGACCCTGACTGCCCTCCGAGATGTATGCCAGGTGTCCAGCCTCCCCGGGTCTCTATTTCCTTATGCAGAAAAATGGGAAGACAGCTATACTCACTTCACAGGGTCAGTGTCAGACCTGACTTAAGCACACAGAGTTAGCGGGACACAGCAAGCATGCATGACAAGATGGCCCTGTGCCTGTCTGGCTGCCACTTGCCTGCTAGCTACACTCCTACACCCACTTGGCTACTCTAGCTCCTCTGTTCATGGGCCTTCATGTGTGCATGCTTGCCTTCAGTATCAGGGGACCCATGCCTTGCTTCAACTCCTGCATTCTAAAGTCCATGATGACAGGAAGAACCTTGGCTTTGACTCACTAATATGTCCCCCTCTCCAGCATCCAGCAGTGTCCAGTTCATAAGAGATGAACAGAAAGCATGTGTGGAGAACCGATGAACTGCTAGAGTGAATTATTTGGCATTAAGGGGACCACATTTTCCCAAGTGCAGACGCGCTCCCAGCAAGAAAAGCATTCATTGAGGAGTCCGACTCTTCCTGTTCTGCTGTCTGGAAAACTCAAGGACCTTTTAAGGATCTTTTACCAAGAGAAATGTTACTCAGTTTAAAAACAAACACTTCAGGGCTGGGGAGATAGCCCTGTGGGCCTGCCACATAAGTACAGGACCTACGTTTGGGTCCCGGCATCTGCAGCGAGGGCCTGGGAGCCAGCGCTAGGGAGGCGGAGATACAAGATCCGAAACAGCTGGTAAAGGAAATGATTTTTGTTGTTGTTGTTTTTTTGTTTTGTTTTGTTTTTTGTTTTTTTCAAGACAGGGTTTCTCTGTATAGCCCTGGCTGTCCTGGAACTCACTTTGTAGACCAGGCTGGCCTCGAACTCAGAAATCCGCCTGTCTCTGCCTCCCGAATGCTGGGATTAAAGGCGTGTGCCACCACGCCCAGCTTGATAAACGAAATGAAAAGTTTGGAATTTTGAAGTCACAAGCCTGTGCTATAGCTCAATGATTACTGGAGAGAAGAAAGAAATTTCCCAAATTTATTCAGGTCACTTTCCCTTTAAGTGACCCTAAGGAAGTCCTCTGTTATTCAGCAGAGGCCAATGTGGGCTAAGAACCTATATGTTTATACCTGTAATACTAGCACTCAGAAGGCTGAGGCAGGAGGATGGTCATGAGTTCAGGAACAGCCTGGATTACAAAGTAAGACTCTGCCTCACAAAGGAGAAAAGAAAGGGAAGGAGGGAGGAAGGGAGGAAGGAGGGAATAAAGAGGGAAGAAGGGGGGGGAAATTCTCCTTTCCAGTGTGTATGGGGGCACACACCTGCTCCTTTCCCTTGAAGTCATCGTGGATTTGTAGGAGAGCCTCACACCCAAGCATCCAGTGGTGGATGGATAACCTGTCCTCTTCTTTATCCTTTGCTCCTCTTCCCCTGGACGTGGCTAAAGCCATTCCTAGCCCAGCATCACAGTGCTGAAAGGGTGAAATGCACCGTCTCATTCATGGTGCTGAGGAATTAAACCTGATTTTCGAGTGTTTGGGGAGGGGCTGTTGTTGTTTTTAAACAAAGTCTCACTAAATTGCTCAGTCTAGTCTTGAAATCACTCAGTAGTATAAGCAAGCCTTAAATTTGAGATCCTCCTGCCTCAGCCTCCCAAGTAGCTAGGATTTCAGACCTGTGCCACAAGGCCAAGCTTGATATGAAATCTCCAACACCTCTGTTGGGATTCTCCTGAAAGGACAAAGGCTCTCCAGAACCCAACCACCATTCTACAAGAAACACAGACAGACAAAGAGGCCACATGTAGTCGCGTGGTCTACCATCCCAGCTGCAATCATGCTAGGCCAGGCACGGGCTGGGAACTAAAGAAAAGCCCAGATGTTCAAGGCTTCCCAGCTGATTCCCAGATATCGCATAGTTAAGACAAGCAACCCTGACCCCTGCCACGTCTACCAGAATCCCTGCCCCAGAAAGAGTTAACACAATGAAATGTTTGTCCAGTAAGCCGCGGAGTTCAAGGTGGTTCACTGTGATTGTTGATTCCAACGATATTTTTCCCAAATGAATGAAAATGCAATCTTTAGAGTCTAACATTCATGAGAAAATATTTCACAATTTTACAGGGACAGGCTTTGCTATAAAACTCTCTTAATATAAACCTCCTGCTTTCTCTGCAACTCACTTTCTAAATGATTCATGCAGTCTCACTCCTTCAAAGCACTCTCTATACTCCAGCAGTCCCTAGATCTCACCTCTCGCCCCATCCTCTCCCATGAGCACCAGACTCTGGTGTCCAGCTGCCTCCTCAACACTGCCACTTAGATGACTAAGACTTTGTGAGTCTGAGGATAGTTGAGGCTGCTCAGAGGCTATCTCAGAAAAAGAAAGAGTATAATTGTGGCCTTGGTAGAGCAACATGCAAAATGCATGCTTTTCTCTGTGGTTTTCTAACTGATATGTGGAGTTAGGCCAGCTGTACAGGGCTCCACTGGCTTGCTGAGTATTTCAGCAACTCTTTTGCCAGGTGCTCTGCTAACCCCAGAGATACACAGGTAAAGAGTCAGAACCTCCGCTAAGACAAGGACAAAGCCTGAGAGACAGCTTGGGGTAGCAACTGATAAGGCAAAGAGTTTCCCCCAAGTGCTACGCACCTTGGTTCCTACTAAGGCACCAAGCACGGTTCTGATGGAATGGCAGCCCTAGGAATGAGTGCTGGAAAGTTTCACAAAGATAGCAGAGCTACAGGAGACATGGCCATTCTGCAGAGGAAGGGACATCCAGTCTAAGCAGAGGGAACATCGTGTGCAAACAAGGAATGTGACATATCTTCTGAGTGATCACAACCTAAGCACATGGACAAGAAACAAAAAGCAAGATGGAAGGGAGGAGGGGGTTTCACTCATAGAACTCTAGACCAGAGAGTGCAGCATGGTACCTGAGCTAGCACAGGTAAGAAATAGCATTGAAGTGCTGCTGGATGGGCAGTATGGCCTATAACCTCAAACAGCCCAAAGCTGGAGGTGGAAGGTACAGTAGATGGCAGGGTTAGAAGCCTCAGCGGATAGCAGGAGAAACGGTGATGAGTCTATAAGTTGGGTGTGGTAACACAAGCCCAGCACTTGGGAGGCTAGAGTAGGAGAATGGTGAGTTCAAAACCAGCCTGGGCTATGGGCTGCACAGTGAAGCCAGGTCAAGGTGTGAAGGGATGGGAGTGAGCACTCCTGAAGCCTAGCATGGCGGTCTATGACTATAATCCAGCATTCAGAAGCCTGAAGCTGTGACTGGGGCTCAATATTTAGAAGTGGTGTGGGATGAAACACTCCAGGCCAGCATCTGTTCTTTCTTTTGATGAGACTGTTTGCTTTTGCATCGTAAGTTTTCTCTTTTTACTAGAGAGCTCCATTTATCCAGCATTTTGAGCTTTGTGCAGGAACAATTTTAGCATCACCACCACAGAAGGGAAGTGACAATCAAGGGGAGTTCAGGAAATTCGAGATGTGAGATCAAGACTCGCTGCTGATCTGAACAGAAGCAGAAGGATGAGGGAGGAAAGGAGTCAAGGCTGGCTGGGGGACTCTGGCTTGCACAGTGAGGTGATCTGAATAGGAGTGGCCCTCACACACTCATGTGTTTAAATACCTGGTCCCCAGTTGGTGGAACTGTCTGGGAAGGATTAGGAAGTATGGCCTCATTGGAAGAAGTATATCATAGGGTGCAGGTGTAGAGGTTGCAAAAGACTAACAGGATTCCCAGTATGTCTCCCGGTCTCTGTGTTTCTGTCTCTCTGTCTGTCTGTCTCTCCGTCTGTCTCTGCCTGTTTGCCCCTCCATCATCTGTCTGCCCCTCCGTCGTCTATCTGCTCCTCCATCTGTCTGCTCCTCCGTCTGTGTGTGTCTCTCTCTGTGTGTCTCTCTGTCTCTCTCTCTCTTTTCCTTGTGATTACATCTCAAGATGTGAGCTATCAGTTACTTTAGTTCTATGTCTGCCTGTCTGCTGCCAGGTTCCCTGCCATTATGGTCTCTAACTCTCTGAAACCATAAACCCCAAACTAAATGTTTTCAAGGTCCCTTGGTCATGGCGTTTTATCACAGCAGTAGAGCAGTAACTAAGACAGTGCACCAAGAACTATCATTTATTTCAATGTTGAACTAAGAGAGAAGCACAGACTTTCGGAGAGGTGGCTATGGGGTTAAGTTTTCGACAGCAGGACCAAGAGGCAAGTACACACAAGGTACCCATGGGGAAATGTCGGAAAGCAGCAGCAGGTGGGTGCTAGAAGCCCACAGGGGTGGAGGCAAACACCTGGTGGTCATTATCAGAGTTATGACCAAAGTAATGGCTAAGTGAGCTGGGGACCTAGCTCAGTCGGTAGTGCTTGCTTGCCTTCCATGTACAGAGCCCTGGGTTTACTCCCCAGCCATGTAACATACATACACACATCAAAGCAGTGGCTGAAATAACCTACATAGATAACACAGAAAGTGAAGAGAAGAGAACCCCACCCAGAGAGGCTGAAGGCACGTCAACCTTTGAGTTCAGAGGAAGGATGACCAGGAAAGGCATAAGGAAAAGGTCAGTAAGACTCAAAAGGGGCTGGAGAGATGGCTCATTGGTTAAGAGTACTGGCTGCCCTTCCAGAGGACCTGGGTTTGATTCTAAGCACCCACACAGGAGTTCCCAACCATCTGTACTCCAGTTCCAGGGACTCTGATGTCCTTTTCTGGCCTCTGTGAACTGCAGGTATATATGCAGGCAAAATACCCATACAGATAAAATAAGAAGTCATTTTTAAAATTTTAATTAAATAAAGCCCAGAGTCCCCTGGAAGGCTATGTTTTGCTTTTTTCCTGACAGAGATTAAAATGGCCCCCAAGAAGGCCAAGAAGATGGCCCTGTAGGTAAGGGCATGTTGTATAAGCCTGGTGACCTGAATTTATCCTGGGACTCACATAAAGATAGAAGAAAAAGCAACTCCACAAAATTGATCTCTGACCTCTACACAAACACCAAGCACCTGCATCCCCCCACAACACACACATCATGCATATGCACACATTTTGAGTTTTAAAAAATAAAATAAAATAAAAAACCAAGAAGAATAATTCTAGAAATGGTGATTCTTCTCAATCAATTATTTTTGAGGTTGGGGGTGTGCCTTAATGTCAATGCTTGCCCACGGTTACATACCTAACACTAACTTAAGACCATTTTTTTTGTACATAGTTTATTGGAAGATTTATAGCAAAATCCTGTTTCAAGAAAAAACAAAAACAACAAAAAAAACCGAACAAACAAAAAAACACACTTCCACAAAGGCAGGAGGATTGCTGCAAATTTGAGGCCAGCCTGGTCTACATATTGAGTTCCAGGCAAGCCAAGGCTACATAGAGAACCCTATGTTAAGGAACCAAACCAGGACAAATCAGCAGCAACAGAGAGCAGAAGCTGGGCAGGATCCAAGTCAGCAAGGCTCAGCTCCAGAGGAAGAGTCAGAAATAATGCAGGGGCCAGGTCTAAGGGCAGAGACAGCAGTCTGAACAGAAGTGTCAGCACCTTGGTATGTGGTTGGGGCTGCAGCCCTATGCCCAGCCTTATCTAAAGGCAGTGGAGCTAAAGGTTAAAATCATAATTATCCATTTGGGTTGGTGAGATACAAGTACTTTACGTCCTTGTCTCTGACTTCAAGCTCACAGTATTAGTGTCTGCATGAGACGGAATTTTCCAACAAGAAAAACTTAAAACTATAGCCACCTAAAATGCTCTAAGGAGGAGGGCTAAAGGCATAACCCAGTCTAACAAGTGTTAAGACATTGAGTTTCATGAAAAAAACATTAAATACATCCAGAGAGAACTGTGACTACAGATCGGTGTTGGTGCTCGCCTGGTGTGTTGTGGCTCTGGTCTCCTCCCTGACACGTACATGTACACTTGTATATCCAATACAGACTGAGAAACTTTTAAAACTCTCAACAGTTTAAAAAAAAAAAAAGTCTCAATGTAAAGCTGAGTGAGAGCTGGGCCTGGCAGAGCAGGCCTGTAAGCCCAGCTACTGGGGAAACTGAGACAGGGGCTTCCCAAGGGCAGGTCCAGCCTGGGCTACAACACAACTTCAATACAAGCCTGGTCAAGGTAATGAGACCCTGGTCTCAAAATACATTTTTTAAACTAAGGATTGGGGTGTAGCTCAGTGGTAGAGAACACTTGGCAGGATGTAGGACTAAACTCTTGCTTGTTTGTTTGTTTTGAGGCAGGGTTTCTCTGTGTAGCTCTGACTGTCCTGGAACTCCCTCTGTAGACCAGGCTGGCCTCAAACTCAACAGTTTTGCCCACCTGTCTCCTGAGCACTGGGATTAAAGGAACATGCCACTACACCCAGCTGTGGAACCCTAAGTTCAATTTCCATTGTATGGCAAAACAACAAAACTGGGAGAGAGTCTGATCCGATACCACACCAAGGAGAGTACACAGACGGCGTATGAAAAGAAGCACACCAGATGCATTAGAAGAGTGCAAGTCCAAACAGTAACGGGTAGCTTTATCCGTGTGTATCAGCCCAAACGACAAAGCCAAGATGCCCTTCAGATGAAGGGTGCATGCACTAAGGGAAGGGCCATACAAGGCAGTGCTCCTCAGCAAAGCCACCAAAGGCAAAGAGGAAGCTGAATTCATACTGCTCTGTGAAAGAAGGCAAACCAGAGAGGCCACCGGGGCCACTGCTCTCTAGAAGGCTACTGCTTGCATGGTGCAGATGAATATTCTGGAAAACAGGGCTATGGAGATAGAAAAAGGGGATGAGCAACTGGCAGGGGCTGCAGAAGGGGTGAGTGGGTAGAGCACAGGGCTACGGAGGCAGGGTATACTTCAAGTGGTACTGTGCTGGTGGGCACAGCATGGCCCAGGCACAGAGGGACACACCTGGAATGCCAGGACTCCAGAATCTGAGACGGGCAGATTCCAAGTTTACTTTCACCCTGAGCTACAACAGACAACATGTATCCAACACTATCAAACAGCAAAGAATATATAACGGTAAAGTGCAATAGAAACTATGTGTTCTTTAATTAATAACAACATTTAGCTGCTATTATCAACTGCATAATATGTATCACATTAATACAAGATGTTAGCAATGGAGAAACTGGAGAGGGAAAGTAAGAGGTATTTTCTACCTTGTCAACCTACCTGTATCCCAGCACCCTGGAAGCAGAGACGAGAGGACTGCCATAAGTCTAAGGCCACTGAAGACTATACCTCAAGTAACAGGCCCACACACACGGAGCTTTATAACAATGACTCAAACAAACCTGTGTGTGTGTGTGTGTGTGTGTGTGTGTGTGTGTGTGTGTGTGTGTGTGTTTGAAATGAATTTAACTTTATGGAAAGCTTTGAAAAAGACAAGCCTAGAGGTGGAGATGTAGCTCAGTTGGTAGAGTGTTTACCTAGCATACAAGAGGCCCTGAGTTCAACCCCTGGCACCACATAAACCAGATATGGTAGCATATGCTGTAATCCCAGCATTCAGGAGACAGAGATGGACAGCTATGTGAGTTCAAGGCCAGCCTAGCCTACAAGTCAGTTGCAACCCAGCAAGGGTTTGTCTTGGGGAAAAAAAAAAAACAGAAACAAAAATCAAGGTCATGTTCAGCTATACAATGAGGCCAGCCTGGGATAAAGCCCCGATCACAAACAAATGAAGCAAAACCAAAACCCAAAACAAAACAGTCTGACCCCAGAAAGCTTAACTACACAAGCTTTTCTATGAAGTCTTCACAAAATTAATAACATACTGAGAAGAATAAATAACAACGACTGCTCTCATGATTAGCTCCCACACAGAAGGCAAAAACAATGTAATAGTAGGGTCAGAAAATGGCTCAGCAGGGGCTGCTGCCAAACCTAAAGACCAAAATTCAGTCCCCAGGACCCACATGATAGGAAGCAAGATCTGACTCCTGAAACTTGTCCTCCGACCTTCACATGGGGATATAAATACACTAAATAAAGTTAATTTAAAAAAAAATTTTTTTTAAAGAAAGGAACAAGCTGGGCAGTGGTGGCTCACGCCATTAATTCCAGCAGAGGCAGAGGCAGGTGGATCTGAGTTCAAAGCTAGTCTGGTCTACAGAGTGAGTTCCAGGACAGCCATGGCTACACAGAGAAACCCTGCTTAATTTAAAAAAAAAAAAAAAAAAGAGGAGGACTAGGAAGAAGAAATCATCATCATCATCATCATCAGGAAAAGAAACAAAAAAACAAAAAACCACCCTATCCAGGTTTCTGGGAGAGCTGTAACCTGAGCCTGAAGCAAGAATTCATAAGGAATCTCTCCAGTCAGTCTCTCAACCAGAGGGAGCCCTGAGGGTGCTGATGATAACATCAGCAGGCTCCCAGTAAAAGTCTTTCCCATTTTATAGAGAGGGACAGAAGAGAGAAGTGACTACAGCTGATAAAGGAAGTGAGTGCAAGGCAGATAAAATCCAAGGACAGTCACAACAGCAAGAAAATAAACTTCCTTTTATATCTGATTTAAATCAACATTTCTTTCCAAATTAAACTGTAATTAGCATCAGAATTATCTTTAAAAATTATAGCCGCAAGTGGTGTTGAAAGCCTTAATTCCAGCACTCAGGAGGCAGAGGCAGACAGATCTCTGAGTTTGAGGATAGCCTGGTCTATAAAGTGAGTTCCAGGACAGCTAGGGCTATCCAGACCCTTTCTTAGAAAAACAAAACAAGAAAAGAAATCAACCAAGCACTCAGAAGCTACCAGAATCTGGTGAGGTATGGCTCTTTTGTCAATCATACTCAATCCAAGATTCATTCTTAGAGACATAAATACCAGGGGAAATCAAGATAAAAAGAAATCTCTGAAGCAGTTTAAGACAATAACTTCCAAACTTCTAGACAGGACTTCATTCATCTGAAGAATTTATGGCCCTTGTAAAAAGTGTTTCTCAAGCTACGGACCAATCTGTACCATGATACCTGGCACAGTGGTCACAATGTCCCTAGATCACTTAATCAGAGCAATAGACGCCATCTCCCTCCCCAACCCTAGCTCCTCAAACAGCACAAGAATATTTATACCAAAACCTTTGTTTTTAACAGTTCTCAAAATGCACTGTTTTTAGGACTAGTCTTGATATCAAAATTTAAGGACCCTAACAAAGCTTTGTTTATAGAGACCATATCTATTAGAGATGCCTAAAAATTTGTCATGGTAGCATGTACTTGTAATCCCAGCACAATGGAGGCTGAGGCAGGAGGATTACCACAAAATTGAAGCCAGCCTAGGATATGTGAGTTCCAGGGTACCTGGAAATACAAGACCTTGACTCAAAACACCAAAAAGAAAAAGAAAATACCAATTAGATACCACCTATCAATAGAAGTTATAAGTATAAGCTAGCCAAGAGGCCCCAATGGAAGGTCCCTAAGTCCCAGGCCAGCATAGGTTACACGGGAAGATACTGTCTCAAACAAAGCCCATTTAAACAATTAACTTTGCATAGCACATTAACATAGGTAGCAGTAATAGCTTATGAAATGTAACCACATTTTCCGAAGGGGGAGTAATTAGTGGAAAAAGTGGCACAGCTGAAAGTTTCACAAATGTAGGGCTGCAGAGAGGGCTCAGAGGCGTTGGGAGGCAGGTGCCAGCTGTACAAGCCTGGCGACCGGAGTTCCATCCCCAGAGCCCATATAAAAGTGGAAACAGAGATCTGACAGCAGAAAATTACTCTCTGATCTCCACACACATGCCTACACAGGTACATCATGCACACACACAGGATCATAAAAATAAATGTGCCTTTTGTCTGGTTGGTTGATTGGATTTTCAAGACAGGGTTTCTCTGTGTGGCCATGGCTGTTCTGGAACTCGGTAGACCAGGCTGGCCTCAAACTCACAAAGATCTACCTGCCTCTGCCTCTCAGGTGCTTGGGATTAAAGGCGTGTGCCACCACTGCCCAGATAATAATGCTTTTTTTCTCTCTCTCTTCCTTTTTTGGTTTTTTGAGACAGGGTTTCTCTGTATAGTCCTGGCTGTCCTGGAACTCACTCTGTAGACCAGGCTGGCCTCAAACTCAGAAATCTGCCTGCCACTGCCTCCCAAGTGCTGGGATTAAAGGCGTGTGCCACCACTACCCGGCTGCATTTTTTTTTTTAATAGAAAATTTTAGTAATCTAATTTCTGGTTCAATAGAAAAGTGTTAAAGCTGAATGGGTGCGATGCCTCAGGCCTATTCTCCCAGCACTTGAGAGGTAAAGGCAGGTATTCAGGGCTAACCTTGGCTACTACACAGTAACTGAGTCTAACATGCATGAGAGCCAAGGTAGGAAGGGAAGGAAAGAACTGTTGGAGTCTCAGAACAGCTTGCATATGCCTGTTGCAGTATGTTGTTTTGGCTACTCCAGCGAGAGCTGGCTTCACTCAGATATGTTGAATAGAAAATAGCAGGTTATACACTCTTTCAAAGTAATCTGGAGTCTTTAATGCTATTCCAAACACTGCCAGGTGACAGCGCCAAAGGACAGGTAGGTGTGCACTCCAGGGTCATCCTCGGCTACACCGAGATGCCCTCTGCCTTGTACCTTTCATGGAATGTCTGCCCCGTGCCTTTGTAACAGACATTAGTCGTTTAGAAAACATTGCTCTTAAGATGCACAAACTTAAACGCTGACATGCTTTAGTCTCCATCATACAAAAAAAAACTCACATCCGATAACACTGGAGAGTTAGTTACATTCAATATATATCAGGAAACTACCGAATAGAGGCAGTATAATTTTTAAAATTTTTACTGCTAAACTCAATTTTTACATTTTTTTTTAAATCGTTTTCTAAATTCAAATTTTACAAATTGCAACAAACATCGTCACTTTTAGCCCTTGGACAAAGCCACCTTCTCTTCTCTTCTCATTTTTGAGTTCGTGTCTGCTCACACCCCCCACCCCAGCTCCTCTGTCATTCTTTCAGGGCTCTGCACAGCTTAAGCATGCACTGCCCCATGCTGACCCCAAGCCCCACAGAACACTTGTCACCCAGGGCACCCCAGACACTTCTGCAGGGAAAAAAAAAATCACTTTTTAATTCTTAATTTTTTTTTTAGTAAGTAAACTTTACTTTGAAAGCAGCTTTTTAAAAATATAGAGGAAATTACACATATTTATTTATCTACTTACTATTTATTTGCTCGCTGTTGGCATTTTGAGATGCTCCCCACTGAGGCCCTGGCTGGTCTGGTACAGGTTATGCAGCCCAAGTGCTCTCAGATTCACCAAGGTGCTCCTGTTTCTGCACCACAAGTCCAAGGACTACAGTGTAGCCCACCACATTTAGCTTCCAGAGCAACTTTGGTTCTCAGCAAAACTGAGCAGGGCACAGCATTCCCGGTTCCTCCCGCCTGCTCTCCTGTGCAGTGCCCCACTGTAGACACTGACTCCATGACCCTGAGAATCTTCACTACAGTCACTGGGGCTTGAAAGCGTCCCACACCCAGAACACTCCCCATTACAGTGCCCTAGCAGAGCCTGCCCTGATGAATGAAGTCACACTGGGTTTTTCTCACTTATAATTGAGAATGAATATAAAAGAGACTGAGGCAGGGGAATGCTGAGAGTTCTTTGGGCTAGACAGTGAAACCTGTTAAAACAAAGCACACACACACATTTATATGCACACACATATTTATATACACACCAGCTTCAGAGCTCTTTAATTATCTCACTCCCTCTTATGCATGAGTTTATTTTGATTAATGTTAAGAAGTTTGTTTTTCCTAGACATTTTGACAGAAAAAAAGACCACAACAACACTGATTTGCCAGGGGAAGTCGGCTTTACATTAAATATTTATTGTGTCCAAACCACAAGTAGGGAAAACTTCAAAGGCTAACTATTTTAATGATAACTCACACTGTTTGGCTTACGGGAAAGGTAATTACACAGCCTGCATTTGGGTTTTGAGGTTTTTAGGATTTTTGTGGGGGTGGAGGGGGAGACAAAGGAACAGTCTAATGCATTTAGATTCTGCCAGGAAAAAAAAAAAAAGAGCTCTCTAAAAGCAAAACAAATTCAGCATTAGATATGATGTGGGGAAACTTGCTAGTAAGCTTTTACCTAAGCAGGTGCAGAGTCCAGACTCAAAGCACAGACTCTCATACCGAGAACGAGAGGTCGGGACACCGCAAACTAATAAAATCAATCAGCCGTCGGGAAAGCAGATGGCTACACAGACAGGCAGGGTTTTCCTTTCCTGATCCCAAGCAGTTTTCAGAAATGGCGTCTACAAAAACTACCCAAACATCCCCCTAATAAACTGCGCCCCTCCTCCACAACAGGGAAGCCATTAGTTACAAGTTTCACTTTCTCTTTCTAGCTCTGCTGGCTTCCTCCTGCTCCACATGGGCCCACTGGGTTGGACGGGTTGCAGGTCCATTCCTGTCTTCTCCAACCCAAACTTAAGGAGGTGAATAGTAAGTTTGACTCGCAGGAGCTAAGTTGTGATCTGTGAGGCTATTCACTTGTTAACGTACAAAGAGAAGTTACAGGAACAGGAAGATAAAGCTGTACACATCCAGTGAAGGATAACTGTGGACATCTGTACATCCATACATGCCCTCACACAGGCTTGTACACACACATGCACAGATGTGGAAAGAGATGCTATCAGCTGCATAGGACACAGCAAAGCAACTTCCAGCATCATGTGAGTCATTCATGGGTGTCATCCAACATCCAAGTCATCTGGCTCTCTCCTTCCCCTCTCCCTTCTCCTTCCTTGAAAACCAAACTCTGCACTAACTGAATGTGGTGGCTCCTGCCTGTGCTAGCTACTCAGAAGCCTGAAGAGGGACCCTCGGATCTTTCTAAAATATAAATGTAAACGAAAATTTAAAAGCTGGTGTATTTTCCTCACCTAATTCAAAACAGAACTCATCCTGTTAACTTCTTCCTAAGAAAAGAATCAACCCGAACCACTCCTCTACCCTTCAACTGTCCAAGAGTATCTGTCCCTTGTCCTTTTGCTACGGACCATTAAAGATGTGTGTGGTAGCACACATCTTTAATACAAATACCAGGGAGGCAGAAGCAGGAAGATCTTTGTTCTGTGAGTTAGATGCCAACTTGGTTTATAGAGTGAGTTCCAGGCCTGCCACCACCATAGCTTCATACTGAGACTCTGTCTCTCTCATTCGTGTGTGTGTGTGTGTGTGTGTGTGTGTGTGTGTGTGTAAAATTATGTGTGGTACTGAAGACTGAACCCAAAGCTCTGTTAACATTAGGAATATGTTCTACCACTGAGTTATATATCTCTGGCCCTTTTTCAAAAATCTGAGACAGAATCTGAGCAAGTTCCAGGCTGGTCTCAAACACCTAGTCTTCCTGCCTCAGCCTTCTGCATCGCTGGGGTTTATGAGCACACACCACCAATCATATTCTCTCTGCTCCTCTTTTAAAAAATCATTTTAGGGGCTGGAGAGATGGCTCAGCGGTTAAGAGCGCTGACTGCCCTTCTAGAGGTCCTGAGTTCAATTCCCAGCAAAGACATGGTGGCTCACAATCATCTGTAATGGGATCCAATGCCTTATTCTGGTGTGTCTGAAGACAGCTAGAGTGTAAAGTGTACTCTCTCACGCACACATATATACACACACATATATATACATACATACACATATATATTCTTTAAAATAAATAAAATCATTTTTACATTAGTCTATTACTCTACTTGTGCATATGTATGCGCACATAAACCATGTTGCAGGTATGGACATCAGAGGACGACTTGTGGAAAACTGTTCTTACCTTCTACTACACGGGTTCCAGAAATCAAACTCGGGTGGCCAGGCTTGGAGGCAAGCACCTTTACCCACTGAGCCATGCCACCAGCAACACCCACCACCACCACCACCACCACCCATGTCTTAAGACAGTGTCTCACATAGCCCAGACTGGCCTCATACTCCCAGTGTAGTCCATGGTGACCTCAAACTTCTGATCCTCTGTCTCTACCCCACAAGAACTGGGGTTTTACAGGAGTGTGCCACTAAATCTGGGTTTATCTGGTCCTGGGAATGGAAGCCACGGCTTCATACACACTAGAGAAGCACTCTACCAACTCAGCCATGTTCCCAGCCTGTAGCTGTACTTCTTAAGAGCATGAAAAACTCCAAGGGACTATTACTGAGTGATGATCAACTTTAATGTGTTGACAGTTAAAATACATGAAGTGGATCATAGGTCTTTGAAGCTGCAAAGAGGCTTACCATGAGAGCCTCTATGTAACAGGAATGTACAGTTTGCCATGTCTATATCTCTATGTCAAAGCCTCCATCTCCTCTGTCACCATGTAAATCCCCAGTCCCTAGTCACTCAGCTTCCCCTGTAGGTCAAAATCTCCCAATTACTCTTTCTTTCCTTCAGGTCACTAATGGTGCCATGAATCATAACTTGCCCAACTTGGTAGCCAGAGAGAGAGACTGCAGATTTCAGTGTTTATTAATAGCATTTGAATGTTAGCTATGCGCTAGACACCATGCAAAATTTCTTATGATGCAACAAATGATCTCACTAGGTCTTCACAACTACCCTGTGAGTGGGCTTAGTAGGCTGTTCGTGGACAAAGAAATTGAAACTCAGAGACGTTAAAGCAACCAGCCTCAAGGACAAAGAGGTGTTGTATCTGAAAATTCAAACCCAAGGTGTCTGGCATCACAGCGCTGCTTTAAAATGCCATTGCGTCTGTCCTCATGCCACAAAACCCTCAAGCACATCACCCAAGCAATAGTTACCTTAGGAGAGCTCAAAATGTGAGTTTCTTGACTGACACATTTAAAAGGTCAAAGGTCAGGTCAATCATTTGGTGGTTAGTAAAGTCATTTATCATTTATCACAGATAGAGCCGGCAAGATGGAAAGCCAAGATCTAAACATCATTTTCTTATGGGAGTAAATTTGCCTTTCGTATTATTTTGTTGAGCTGTTAAAATGATTTTCAATAATTAGATCCAAAATGAACTGATAAGTTAAAGAGTATCTGGGAAAACGCACATTGAACTATTAACAGGAAAACAGGTTAAGCTTTTTAACACAGCATATATTACTATTATGAAAAGAATTCAACCTTTTTGAAGCACAGTTCTAGTGACTTATGAACAGAAGAGAAGGCATAAAAGACGTGGCTCTGTGGCCTTCCTATTTCCTTCTCCTCAATTAAGAGCTTCTACTTTTAGCCCCTGAACCCACTATGCTGTTTTAAGCTCAGCACATCCACACCCCCCACCACCTTGAAAGAACTGTACAAGCTCTGCAAGAATTCCTAACCCTCCTATAAGTGCTCTGGAAGTTCCCGGAAACTAGCCCTCCTGTAACCTCTCACCCCTGGGTAAAATGAAACTCTTTCCTTGGACCTTTTCCTAAGAACTTAAGATACACTGGGCTCTGGCTGTGGACCTGCATGCTCTAAACATTTCACATGCATGACCTTAATGATTTTTTTGTTCTGGTTCATTTTGAGATAGGGTCTCCCTGTATAGCTCAAGCTGTAGGCATGTGCCAACAGACGTGTCTGTCTCTTTCTTTTCCTTTCTTTTCTTTTCCTTTCTTTTCTTTTCTTTTTAAAAGTCAGGTAAAAAAAAAAAAAAAAAAACCTGAGGCTCAACCAGGCAGTGGTGGCGCACGCCTTTAGTCCCAGCATTTGGGAGGCAGAGGCAGGGGGATCTCTATGAGTTGGAGGCCAGCCTGGTCTACAGAGTGAGTTCCAGGACAGCCAGGGCTATACAGAGAATCCCTGTCTCAAAAAAACAAAGAGTGGCCATGGTGGGACAGGCCAGACTGAGGCTTAGATTCTGACCAAGCAGCAGTGAATCCAGGATCCAATCCCAGATTTCTCTGCCTCTGTAGCCTCAGTCTTGATCCACTCACTCTTCTGCCTTAAGTGAACACTGCAATAGTGTGCACTCTGGTTCCCACTACTCCTACAGTTCCATGAGAACTTGGGTGAGATTTTGAATACTCATTCTCCTTGGATCCTGCCCAGCTTCTACTCTCTGCTGTTGTGGTTTTGTTCTGGTTTGGTTCCTTAACATGGGATTCTCTACATAGCCCCAGCTGGCCTGAAACCATGAACCCCAGGCTTCCCTTGATCAAATTTGCAGCAATCCTCCTGCCTCTGTGGAAATATTTTTTCTTGAAATGGGGTTTTGCTAGTCTCCAGCTAGCTATGCAGAACACCTTGCCTTAAATTGATAGTGGGCCTCTAGCCTGGGTCTCCCAAATCCTTAAATTGCAGGCATGTACCAGCAGACCTGCCTAACCTTTTTGGGTTTTTTTGTTGTTGGTTTTTGTTTTTTGTTTTGAGACAGGGTCTTATTATCTACTCAAAGCAGACTTGGAATTAACTAGGTAGCCCAGGCTAGCTTCAAACTCAGCATTTTTCTTGCCTCAGTTCTTGGCTAGCCACATGCTAAAATTGCAGGCATGAGACATCCACAGTCCGCTTCTGCTTAGTGTTTTGTTTCTGTTTGTCTTAAGCCAGGGTCTCAGCTGGCCTGGAACTCAATTTGTAGACCAGCTGGTCCTTAATTCTTAGAAATCCACTGCCACTGCCTTCCAAGTGCTGGAATTAAGGGCATGTGCCGCCAGCACCCTTCATCCGTCTAGCATATGTGCATGCATGTGTGTGTGCTTGTTAAGCTGAATAAAGTTATACCAAACATAACATAAAAAATGAGAACCATAGTAGAAATTCATTCTTCCATAGTAGAAATTCATTCTCCCAAATGTTACCCCTTTAAACAAATTATTTCCAAGAAGTCGCCACCAAATACAATCTGGTAATCCCAACTATCTGCACCACAGCAAGCCACGGCTCCCAGCAACAAGCAGAACATTCTTTTCACCACCAAAGACAGCAAGGCAGTGCCATCCTACACTATCTCACTGAGGCCAGTCCACAGAACCAGGAGTCCTTCAAGATTTAGGGCTATTCTCCAAGCACTCTTTAGATGAGTTTTTAAAAGAAAAGACTCAAAAGTTTGGCTAGAATTTTAAAATCCAAATGACATAAACTGTGTTCCGTGGTAGAGCGCTTGCTTAGCAAGCTCTAGGCTGCATCCCCAGAAAGGGAGAAAAGGAAAGTGAAAGGGAGGGAAACAGTGAGGGAAAGAAGGAAGTAGGGAGGGACAGAAGGGACAGGTGTAAGTAATGCCTTGCTCTCTCTAAAGACATCAATATGTTGTATTAGACAATAAAGCATTTATCAAGTTGCTCCAACAATCTGCAAATTCTACACACAAGATGTCACTCTCCCTATCACTTTTCACAAAGTCAGGGAGGATCAGTATTCTTTGAGCTGTACCCCATCACCAGCTCTTAGAAGACATCAGCTAAAAGGCTGCTGGGCTTGGGCATCAAGGGTGGTGCTCACTCCCTCCGCCCTTCTCACGTTTGGATGTCAAGACAAAAGAAAGAGGAACTTTCTGCAGACAGAAACGACCACTGACCACAAGGCTCACTGGCTGAAATGTCATTGAGGTCACAGCTGCCCTTTAGCTAAAATTTGCCTAAACATCTCCATTAAAAAATAGCTGAAGTTTGACAGTAAATTATGCTAACAAGAGAGGGAGAGAGAGGGGGAGGGGAAGGGGAGGGGAAAAGGGAGGGGTGAGGTGGAGGGAGGGGGTGAGGTGGAGGGAAAACCAGTCACCTCCCAGGTGAGACACAGAACAGTTATTTTGGCTTTCAGCTGCCAGTGTTTCACTATTCAGACTTTCTCTGACACTTCTCAACAGGGGACATACTCACTCTAAATTGAAACTGAATACTTAAGCATGGACCAAGAAATATGTAAAAGGCAGACATTCCACCATTGTAACTCGTGATGCCTTAAGGCAAGTGTCTTGGCCTGTTGGCCTCAATTTCCTTATCTACAAAATGAGGTTAACATTCTCTGAACCACCTATCTCCCAACCCCTTTCAAGACCCTCATGATTGAGGATTATTTCTAAGTGGTTATTTGTCCTGATGAACTACAGATGAAAATAAAAGATTCATGAATCTGCTAATGGTTCTTTGTGGGGAGTGTGCTAACACTAAGAACAAACACTCCAAGTTTTTCTTTAAAAAAAAAAAAAAAAAAAAGATTTATTTATTTATTTAAGTACAATGTCGCTGTCTTCAGACACTTCAAAAGAGGAAGTCAGATCTCCTTACAGATGGTTGTGAGCCACCATGTGGTTGCTGGGATTTGAACTCAGGACCTTCAGAAGAGCAGTCGGGTGCTCTTACCCACTGAGCTATCTCACCAGCCTCCCAACTTTTTCATTATTATTATTCCAGATTTTCTTCCCAGTGGTTCTTCCAAAAGGTCCTAGTTCTAGAGGATCTGACGTCCTCTTCTGGCCACCTAGGGCACTGGGCACACACTGGCACAGACGTGCATGCAGGCAAAACCCTCATAGAAAGAAGATAAATAAAGTCTAAAACTAAAAAAAAAAAAAAAAAAATGAAAAGATCCCGCTAGTGTTCTGGTCTGGCACATGCAATAATGAAACAAACATGTTTCCTCAAGGAACATAGACATTATTTAATATAAAAAGAAAAAAATGGCTGGCTCAAATCCTAACAGTCTAATTCCACATTAAAAAAAAAAAAAGGTGGAGGTGATTTATTGCTTTAATATATTCAAGTCAATGCTTTACCTGCACTGACAGCCCAACATTCACAATGCATACATAAATAAGCACTTCAATGGAGTTAATAGCAGGTATAAACTACACACTCTGAATAAGAAAACTGAATATCCACTGATGGTACCCATACATACATCAATTGATACCACTGAGGGATATGGACCAGGTATGAAAAAAAAGTGACTTGAGCAACAGTCTGGATTTTGCCAACTTACCAATTTATAGCCACACACCCCCAACAGGTAAAGTTTACACACAGAACTCAGCCAAGGCCAGCCTGTCTTTGTTTCCCTAGCTTCTGCATTTACCCAAGAGCTTGGCTCTGAGACAGAAAACTCCCACTCTTGATTGGCTCACCCTAGCCTGTGCAATTAAGCAACACCATAATCCAGTAAATGCAATGGCTCAATTATTTATCGTCTCGTCGAGTTTACCAGGTATTTATGAGAGAACAATGTCAAAGAGGAAAGAGGTTTGTTGCTCTTTAGAGCTGGTTTCGCCAGGGATTTATTTTGAATTGAAAAAAAAAAAAATGTTCTTAACAAGGTGAGGGAAAGCATCGCTTAACACAGAAAGAGATGGGAGAGAATTTAGAAAGGGCTTAAGTTTGTCAATTTCCTATACGAAATCTGATTCTTAAGAAAAAAAAATCTAGCCAGTTCCAGAGGCTGGGGGGGTGGGGGGCAGGGGGAGGGACACAACAGTTCCCACCTCCTAAGTGGGTACAGTTGGCTACAGAAGGAATAGGGGCAAGGCAAAGAAAGTGGCTCGGCACAGAACGGCCAGGTCCAGCACAGGGACAGGAAGGAGGCTCCTTCTAATGCCTCCACCCCAATGATCTCCACCTGAGTGACAGTGGCTCTGGTGGCCCGAACGTCCCTAACCTCCGGGAGCAGTCACTGGAGGGCCGCTTCTGTCAGTTCTGTTACCCTCAGCCTAGAATGTCCTCCCCCCACGGTCCTACACCCCCAGAACTCCCCACTCTCCCTCTGCATCTCCCCCTCGAAACTTACAGCGTCCCTTCCTTTCCCAGACTGGTTCCTGTCATCCGGAGAGCAGTGCCGCCGGGGAGACCCTCTGTGTCTCCTCCTATCCTCCTGCCCCACGTAAGTGTCCATTCACAGCTCTAAGCACCCCCACAGCTGCCACCACGCGACGACCCGTGGGGTCCCCCCATGCCGTCCTCCGTGTCGTCGGGGAGGTGGCCCCACCCTGCACCCCCTTCACCTGTCTCCGGGGCTGAGGCCCGACTGGCCGGCCTGCGCTGACTCCAGGCGCGAGCTGCTGGGCTCCCGAGGGCCGCCTGGCCTCTCCTAGCCGACGCGGTCAGGCGACACCGAGCTGGGTTGTACCTCAGCGATCCGGTTAGGGCTCGTTCCCTCCGCCGCGACGTAGGAACCCCAGGTTCCCCCTCCCTGTCTACACTGCAGCTCCGGAAACCGCTGAATTACAGCCCCTCCAGCCAATCCCCACCCAGCTGCCACTGGCCAAGACACGCCTCCATGCATAATTAAGGAATGGCCAGCTGGCTAGGCCACCCTGAGGCCTCCGGGCGAGTGCTGTACTTCCGAAGCCCCGCCCACTAACCAATGAGAAACGCCTCTAGGAGAGAAGGCGGGGTCGAGAACTCTGGACACACCTCCCTGAGTTGGCTGTTCCGAGAGCTTTATGCTCCTCCCCCCGCGACCAAGGGAAGCGCAGAGGCCTGGCTTACAAAAAGTCCGGGGGGAGGGAGGAGACATTAGCGGAATGTCCTGCTGAAAACTCAGCTGAGTTCCTGGCAGTGCGTGACGTCAAGACACTTTAAATGCCCTGATACGGCTCGCTTCTGCCCGCTCTCTCTTTTCCCGGCCCTTGGCACCACGTGGGGGCGAGTTTGTGAGCTTCTTACCACGTGGGAATCAGCCAGTTAGGCGGTCCCCAGTTGTCACCCCACTTAAGCATTTGGGTTTGTGGGGACCTCAAAAAGAACATGGGCGACTCCTGGCTGCTCTGAACTTCAGTTTCTGCGTGATTCTGGGCATACACCCGGAAATGTGACGTGGAAATAGAGTAATTACTAGATTGCGTGGGGGAGAATAGTGGCTCTAACCCGGTGCTCTGTTCCACCGTGTCAAACCTGAAACTCAACAGCAAGGATGGTCAGCTCAGAGAAATGCAGAGAGCTTACACATGACAGCTGACACGAATACACAGTATTTGCCATTTCCATGTGTGTCTGAGGTTTTTTTTTTTTAACTATGTTATATTGGATCTTGAAATTCTGTAAGCTAGTTTTGACCAACTTGTTTCCATTAAAAGGTTTTAGGAGCTGGAGGGATACCTCATCAGTTAAGGGGACTGCCAGGCTGATCCTGGTAAAAATTCAAGTTCAAGTTCCAGCATCCCACATGATGTCTCTTAGCGATCTGCAACTCCACTCCCGGGAGGGATCTGAGGCCCTCCTCAGGCCTCTGCCCTCAGCAAAGACACACCTTGTGCAGAAAAAAAAAAAGTGCAGACAAAATTAAATCATTTTTAATTAGGTACTAATTTTAAAAACTGAAGCTAACACACATACACGGAGAAAGCCCATAAAATAGTCTCCTGATGTTTGTTAGGATTCATTGTTAACATTAATTAGTCTTTCACCATTAAGCTTAAATGTCCAATTGAGACAAGCCAGTTCTTCCACACTCTCCCACCGCTGCTTAACTAGCATGGCAGGTGTTAGGGGTAACATTCATTTAGTCTTTTCTGGGGTCTTGAAGGTCTTGAAATTATCTAACTTATTTCACATCTTGTATGTGGGGGTACAGATTTTACTGAGTTGAAATTGGCAGTTCATGGTACGTATATATGCTTGGCTTTATGTCATAGAGGATGAACCCTGCATACTTCAGTGATTTGTATGTATATGTAATGGTAGGGACTTACCAGTACACCAATAGTGTTTGTATTGCTGGTGATGAGCACAAAGAGGGATAAAGATAAAATCTAAAATCTAAAATTTACAAGGGACTGTTATCTCTCCACAAAGATAACCCCCCAATGGTATATTTTAAAACAGCTAATATACACAGTTCAGGAAACTTCAGGATCTCAGAGATTTTTCCAGCTCTATCTCCTGAGTGAGCTGAGATTGAAAACATTCCCCCCGCACCTGAGGAAGGCTGCAGATTTTTCTGTTTTTTTTTTTTTTTAATAGTAGACCTTTTTTTAGATTTATTTATTTTATGTATATGCATATTTTATGTATATGCATGTACGCTGTAGCTGTACAAATGGTTGTGAGCCATTATGTGGTTGCTGGGATTTGAACTCAGGATGTTTGGAAGAGCAGTCAGTGCTCTTAACCACTGAGCCATCTCTCCAGATTGGTTTATTTATGAGTACACTGTAGCTATACTTCAGACCCACCAGAAGAGGGTATCGGATGCCCATTACAGACGGTTGTGAGCCACAATATGGTTACTGGGAATTGAACTTAGGACCTCTGGAAGAGCAGTGCTCTTAACTGCAGAGCCATCTCTCCAGCCATGTTTGTTTGTTTTTCGAGACAGGATTTCTCTATGTAGCTTTGGCTGACCTGAAACTCAGTCTGTAGATCAGTCTGGCTTCAAACTTCTAGAGATACACACCTGCCTCTGCTGCCCCAGTGCTGGGATTAAAGATGTATGCCACCACTGCCCAGCTAGGTTGAAAATTTTTTAATAAAATTCTTAACCTTCTTCCTCCATCGGTCTATTTCCCTAAAGATAGATATCGTTATTAATTTCTGGTGAGAAGAATCAATGACTCTTAACCTTTCCTGGGTTACAGGTTGTCTGTGAGACTGACAGAGACTATGAATTCTAGGCCCCAGGAGAGAGACAGCCCAGGCTTTTACCAATGTCTACTTATGGCTTCTGAGATGCCTGAAACCTGTCCAAAGCCTGGATATTGAGACCTCGGGAACCACTTCAGACCCGTCTTTATGAGTGTGTAATGTTTAGAATAGGGTCCATAGCTTTGATCACTCTGCGCATGCTTTATCATTGAGCTACTTCCCCAATCGATACCTAGTGGCAAAGCAAGAAGGGAACGCCCCTGGGTAGGGTCATTAATGTTGAACTTAAGTTTCCCATTACCTGGGTGATACACTCCAGCGTGGAAACTGTTATATATACACTTAGGGAGGGGTGGGGATGGAGAATACAAGCACACACACAGACACACAGACAGACAGACAGACAGACACACACACACACACACACACACACATGGAGAGCACAGCATTCATCTTCACGGTAGGAAGATATTCCCAGATATCCCCCATATCGCCTAATTCTCTTTGAACTTGATAGCCCCTGTAGTCTACTTGCTCCCTGATAACATAATTTAGTATCTGTTTAACGATTCCCTGCTGACAAAGCACCTAAAACCATTATCCTTTGTCAATGTTTGGTTTAGTCAAGGTTTCTCTGTGGAACCCAGGCTAGCCTACGACCACATTCCTGACTCCTGCTGCCAATGTTCGGACTGCAGGTAAAGGTCACCTCGCCTTTCACATTATCTCTTTTCTTTTTCCTCACCAATCATTTAGCACATAGGAGAAGCCATAGTATCCACTGGTAGAACAGGAAAGTTGAAAGACTGGCTCAAGCTCATAAACTCAGTTGGGGGCCAGGGAAATAGCTCACTTGATAGCCCGCCTGCCTGCCGTGCAAGCCTAAAGACCTGAACCCAGATCTCCTCACTTAAAATAGCCCAATGCGATCCTGGGCAGAGCCAGTTCTAGCTTTAGTAAGGACCACTTTAAAGGACAGGGTGGAGCTTTCTAATTGGCCCAGCAGGTAAAGGCAATTGCCACCAAGCCTGACAACCTGAACTCAATGGTCAGGGTCCCACATGATTGAAGGAGCAAACTGACAGCTCTAAGTTTTTCTCTGACCTCCCACACACATGCTTTGGCATACAGACATGTTAGAAACACATATAAACACACACACACACACACACACACACACACACACGGGGGGGGTAAATAGGGTTTTTTCCTTTTTTCTTTTCTTTTTAATTAATTTTTTACACTTCATATTCCATTCCCCACCCCCCACCATCCATCCTCCGACTGCTCCAGGTCCCACACCTCCTCCCCACCCCACCCTGTCTCCAAGTGGATGCCCCACCCCTACCCCACCTGACCTCTAAACTCCCTGGCCTCCAGTCTCTTGAGAGTTAGGTACATCATCTCTGAATGAACACAGACCCAGAAGTCCTCTACTGTATGTGTGTTGGGGGCTTCATATCAGCTGGTGTATGCTGTCTGTTAGGTGGTCCAGTGTCTGAGAGATCTCAGGGGTCCAGATTAATTAAGACTGCTGGTCCTTCTACAGGGTCACCCTTCTCCTCAGCTTCTTTCAACCTTCCCTAATTCAACAACAGGGGTCAGCTGCTTCTGTCCATTGGTTGGGTGCAAATATCTGCATCTGACTTTTTCAGTTTATTTATTTATTTATTTATTTATTTAATGTATGTGAGCACATTGTCACTACCTTCAGGCGACCAGAAGAGGGCATCAGATGCCATTACAGATGGATGTGAGCCACCATGGGTTGCTGGGAATTGAACTCATGTCCTCTAGAAGAGCAGTCAGTGCTCTTAACCACTGAGCCACCTCTTCAGCCCAGGTTTGTTTGTTTTTTGTTTGTTTGTTTGTTTGTTTTGTTTTTGTTTTCAAAAATGATGGAAGCCAGGTATGGTATTGCTTCTGTCTGACGTCAGACAACTAAAAGAACGGAAAGACCAGCAGAAATGCTCCCATCCCTGGCTGCAATAAAGAGTTAAGTCCTACAACTAACAAAAATGAGAGTTAAATATACATAGAATTGTTGCCTCCCCCAGCCTTGAAACAGGGATGACTTTGACCTAGCAGGCCACTGAGCCTGAGACCACCTGGAGTGGAGCCTTCAGACCTAGGTGGCTCTATTGTTGACTCTTTTGTTCTACACCTGCCAAGCTGCTACATCACTACCTGCTGAGAGACTCTTGAGATATTCCTGAGACAGCATCCTGCAGATCCTACCACAGGCTCACACCTGTAGGACAGGCACCAAGAATGGATTGGCGGGGGATGGGCCTCCCCTCTTTATAAGCTCAGACTCTTAGTAAAAGTTGGAAGCCTTAAACAGAAAATCATGTCTTGGCATCCATTATTTCTCTTGCCGTTTTCTCCCATACAGCTCCTGCCTCCCACTCAGGAACTCAGTTAGTGTGGCCGCAGGCGGCTACATATAATGATCATCCAACGTAATGCCAGGCATACCATAGGAGCCCAATCTATGCCCTCCTTTCCTCTAGATTTGACTTGCCAAATCCACTGAGGCCTGACCTCCAGCCTCTTCGCATGCATGCTAAATTCCAAAGCTGAGTGTATCTCTTTCCTCTTGAATGTGTCAGTTCCTCTGTAACTTTGTATCTTTGTGGTTATACTTGAGTCCACCTAGAATTTCTTCTCCTGTGCCCTAGGAGAAAACTGTGGTTCTTCTAAAAATCACCTTCTCTTGGTTACTTTCAGCAAAGTTAATCTCTTCTCCTATACAGTCTCAGCAGGTCCTCTTCCCATGTGGAATAACACTCATCACCGTGAACTGCAAGGCATCCATTTGTTGGCCTATAGTAAATAAAACTAATGATGAACATTTATTAAGTAATCTCTGTGTTCCAAGAATTATACTGGGCATGTAACCCAGTGAGATGGATATTCTAATTTTCATCTTGAGGAGGGGATGCTTTATAGCTTTGGCTAGCCCAAAATAAACTACATAGCTCAAGCTGGCCTCAGACTTGCAATCATCCTCTTGCCTCTGCCCCTGCCCCCACAGTCTGGGATCACAGGTATGAACTATGTATGATGCCTAGGTTTGTTCTGCCTCCTGAAACAGTGCCTCCCATAGCCCAGACTTGCCTTAAACTTACTTTGTACTTGAGGCTGGTCTTAAAACTCCTGCTTCTCCCAAACACCAACCAGTAGCAGTGGCTCCATCCAGAAGAATCTACCAGGCTCTGTATGAAGTCACAACAAGTGAAGATCAGCCAAGAAAGCAAGGCCAATGCCAGTGCATCATCATTGGAGACCAGTGTCAGCAAAGCACAACGATGACCAGCAAAGAGTTGCAAGGCGAACCAATGCAAGAGTGTTGTCCACTATCTGTTGGGTTATCCTTATACTCTTCCCAAACATCACTTGTCCTCTCAAGTGTCTACTCCAACAAAGCATCACATGACACAACTGAGTCTCCAAGGAAACCAGAAATTCCCCCTTTTCCTCTGTAATCAGCACTCAGAAGGCTGAGGCAGGCAGGAGAGTAGTAGTAGTACATAGTAAGTTCAAGGCCAGCCTGGGTTACATGAGACTTTATTTCAAAACACAAAAATATGTAAGCTCATCCAATGAGCTTTCTTATCTGCAAACCCCTACAATTCTCCTATATATAAGTAGTCTGCCTAACTAATGTAATCCCACTCTCTAAAGGACTTGCTTTATTTCGCCTAGTTCTCTGAGACTGGGTCTCCTGTAGCCCAGGCCAGCCTTGAATGTGATATGACTTCAAGTCCCTGATCCTCCTGCCCCCATCTCCTGAGTGTTGTGATTACAAGTATATACTGGGACACCCAGCAGACAGACTCACTTCTCAAGCACAGTGAAGCAGACATGTGGCTGTGTGCTTTCTGAGGTCGTACAGCTTCCACCTGACTCTGACTTGAACTTTCACCCTTGGAAACCAGCTACCATGTTATGTGGAAGCCCAAGCTCCCTAAGGAGGCTCTGTAAAGGTGTTCTGACTAACAACCCAGCTACAGCTCAGTTGACAGCAAGCGTTAACTGGAAAGCGAGCCAGCCTCGAGTGAGTCCAGATCCCAGCTTTCCCACATCCTAACGGAAGCCACGGAGAACTGAGGTGATTTGTTAAAGCTAAGGCCTACCCAGACAGCAAAGTCATGAGCAAAATAAACCGTCATTGCTTTGAATGACTAAAATATAGGAGTGGGGGCTGGAGAGATGGATGAGCAGTTAAGAACACTCAGTGAGGGTCAGGAATAATGACCCATATCATTAATCCCAGCACTTAGGCAGAGGTAGATGAGTCTCTGTGAGTTTAAGGCCAGCCTGATTTACACAGCAAGTTTCAGACCAGACAGAGCTACAGAGTGAAACCCTGTTCCCCAAAACAACAACAACAACATCACTGTTTTTGGAGAGGACCTGAGTTCAGTTCCTAGCATCCACATAGTGGCTCACAGATACCTATAACTCCTTCAGTTCACTGTGTGTACTTGATGCAGGCAAAGCACTCAGATACTCAGAATTAAAAATGAGTACATCTGCCGGGCGTGGTGGCGCACGCCTTTAATCCCAGCACTTGGGAGGCAGAGGCAGGTGGATTTCTGAGTTCGAGGCTAGCCTGGTCTACAGAGAGTTTCAGGACAGCCAGGGCTACACAGAGAAACCCTGACTTGAAACACTCCCCCCCCCCAAAAAAATATTATGTGTGCTCGAGCGCATGGTGTGTGTGTGTGTGTGTGTGTGTGTGTGTGTGTGTACCTGGGAACCAAACTCAGGATTTCTGGGAGAGTAGCCTGTTTTGTTTTGTTTTGTTTTGTTTTAAACATATACGCCATCTATCCAGCCCATTTCTTTTTTTAATTAAATAATAATAATAAATTTAAGAGTGGCACATCACATGGTAGTTTTCCATGTATTACCTGGAAGACTTGGGAACTGTGGGCTATCTCAAGAACTGAGACTGATCCAACTTTGTAAGACTCTAGAAATGTTTTATTCATTCTCTGTTCCCCAGAGAAGGTCTTCTTAATCCCACATAAGAAGCAAGCATGGCAAAGACAAGATTGGGAGAAGTGCCTTGAAGATGCTAAGAGGGCATTACGTTGCTGACGTGATCACGTAGTGCAAGAAGCAACTGTGGGTGCGGGGATCCTTGTGTGCTGTGTCTACAGAACAGAAGCAACTGTGGGTGAAGGGATCGTCATATGTCTCTGGCTGGGATCCCCATGTGTCTCCAGCACAGAGAGACTCAGGCAAGACTGTGTGATTCTTGTCCTTAGCTTCATAGAAATTGGCAGGTTTATTTTTTTGGAACATTTTAGACGCCCACAAAACACTTCTCAGGCGTCAACATTCAGGCATCTCTCTTCCCTCCAGTCTGGAGAATGGTCCTCCCCATTCTCACCGTTCAAAGCCAAGGTTTTTTCCTACATTGCTTAAGACATTATTCATACCCTGTCATTCCATTCCTGCAATGACTTCCTGTAGGGTCCTAGGATAGAAAGAGTTCTTTATCTGACCCTTCAAAGCCCTGCTCACTACCAGGCTTCCTGCTGCCCACTGGATTCCAGCCAGACCATTTCCCAGTTTGGGGACTTCACTGATGCTGTTGCTTGCTGTCCCTTCCCTGGCTTTGGCGTAGCTGGTTCCTTCCCACGTTTTCTGTCTTACTCAGACAGACTAGGCCAGCCAAGGCTACATAAAGAAACCATGTCTGATAAAAAAAAAATTAATAAAAAGAAATATTATAATGAATGAATGAACATGGTGACACTTGCCTCTTTAATCCTGGCACAGATCACTGTGAGTTTGAGGTCAGCCTGGTCTACATTCAGAGTTGCAGGCCAGCCAGGACTACCGAGTAAGACCCTGTCCTCTTCCCTTCCCTCTAAAACCAAAGGAATAGTAGATGAGCTGCTGGTCTCAGTTCTCTCCTCTCCTCTCTCTTACCTTCCTCTTGTTCCCTCTCTCCTGTCTCTGAAGGTGTTTTCTTTTTTTTTTTTTTTTTTTTTTTTTTTTTTTTTTTTTGTCTTGGGTCTGATATTTCCTCAAGTTGCCTCCCTTCCACCACTACCCCCCTTTGTCCTTACCACACGTGCTTCAAAGTGGTTTCTGTCCCCCTCTTATCTGCAGGACAGGCCCCTGGTAGGCACCAAGAGCCTCGTTATCAGGGTTGATGTCTTTTCTCCAAAATTTGCTTTTGCTATAGAACTGTAGACTGTTGTTGGCTGTCTACATTTTCCCTCCAACAAATAAGTGTAATTCTTACCCACTCCCAACAAAGAATTTGCAACAGACAGAGAGACCATTACAGAAAACCACAACCAATCAAAATGTAGCGAACAAGGGATAGTGTGGTGCCCAGCCCCAACTCATCCATCTCCAATGCATCTATAGCTTTGCACCTAAGGCTTAGGGAACATCTTAGAAGAGAGAATGGGAACACTGTAAAAGCAGAAGGAGGAACGAACGGTGTCTGCTGAGACTGTGGCTTCTGCAACGTCAGGGGAGCTACAGCTGTAAAGTTCCAACAACATGGCAGCCTAAATGAGACCCGAACAAGGATGACACTAATATGCTTGCATGACAAAGGGAAATGTCACAGAGCCCCAACCTAGACAAAGAACCACAGGCAACTAAGGAATGCTGAGAGTGGGAGAAACTGTCTTCCCCAGTGAAACTGGTTATTCAATACCAACTGGTCAGCCCTGGAAACATAAATCTGCAAGTAACATGTTACAGACTGAACAGGTTTTATCTATATATTTAGAAAATAGATACATAAATATATGTGTGTATATACATATATGTGTGTATGACATATATGTGATATATATTTAATATATACACATGTATGCATATACACACATATATGACAAAGAGAAAGAGGCCATGAATTTGAGAGAGTGAGGACAGGATACATGGGAGGGGTTATTAAAGAGAGGAAAGCAAAAAACAATGTCATTATATTTTGGATTTAAAAAAAGTTTAGGGGCTGGAGAGATGGCTCAGTGGTTTAGAGCACTGGCTGCTCTTCCAGAGGGCCTAAATTCCAATCCCAGCAACCACGTGGTGGCTCACAACATCTATTATGGGATCTGATGCCCTCTTCTGGTGTATCTGAAGACATGACAGTGTACTCATATGCATAAAATAAATCCTTAAAAAAAAAAAAAGTTTAAAGGAAGAAGGGAGGAAGCTGAAATTGTTCTCAAATTGAAAAACAAAAACATGGGCAGCCAAGTTACGCTTTGGGAAAGGTAATTCCAGGACCAGGAGTTTGTGGGGGGCTTCCCACTAAAGGGGTGTCACACTAAAATCCTGCCCTCTGTCATGACTTGATTGGAAATGTTCAGTTCTACGACTGTCCAGTCAAAACTGTCAGAACCTGAAAGTTCATCAACCCAGACAGGGCTTGATATCCACCCTTACTTAACAGAGCAGCTGAGGGCAGAGACAGGGGTGTCAACCCACAGATGTGAAGCCATAAAGGGAAGGAGCAGGGCATTTCTGAGCAAGGGACGTCTATATGCACCAGAATGGCCCAATGTGATGCTTATGAGAGAGTCCTGAGCCAGGACCAAGGTGTCTTGGTTTTTGTTTGTTTGTTTGTTTGTTTTGCCCTGAAGACACACCATGGCTAAGGCAATTTACAATATCTTGTAATTAATTAACTAATTAATTTAATACTTCATTAAGCATTCAGTTGAGAGCCTGTTTATAGTTTCGTCATGGCAGGGAGCATGGCAGCAGCAGGCAGGCAAGCATGGTGCTGGAGCAGTAGCTAAGAGCTTTACATGCTGATCTGAAAGCTGGAGGCAGAGAGAGCAAGACCAGACTTGACTCGTGTGGGCTATGGAAACCTCAAAGCCCACCCTCGGTGACCTTATCCAACAAAGCCACGCCTCCTAATCCTTCCCAAAACAGTTCCACTAAACATTCAAAGATATAAACCTCTGAGCGTCGTTTTCATTCAAACCACAATAGATATTCCTCACTTCTCTAATCATGCCTCAGGCTACTCCCCTTTTTAGACCCACCATCATCTCCCAAAGGAGGGATGTCCTTTTGCTTTTTGTTTTGTTTTTGTTTTGTTTTGTTTTTTAACTTGACTGCTTTTGGTGTGCTGGGGATGAACCTAGAACCTTCACCCCTGAGTCACATTCTCAAACCCCTGTCTCTAGTTCTACATTTTGCCCTCATATTTATTTTATTTGCCTATCTGTACCATCCTTCAGCCGACTCGTCTAATCTAGCCACTTCAAGGATGGCTTTTTATTGGCCTCTCTTATGTCAAGTTTCCTTCAGTCCAGTGAAATGTCTTTCTTCCTTGCATTTATAGCATTTCTGTAAAAAATGTCCCATTCCATTTCCTTTTCTACAAAGCAGGATCTCAGCTTGATACGTTGGCACATGCCTATAATTACAGCACTTGGGTGGGAGGAGCAGGAGACATCTATTGGTCATCCTCCACTACATAGTGAATTTGAAGCCAGCTTTGGCTATATGAAATCTTGTCTTGAAAAATAAAAACAAAAAAAACAAAAAACAAAAAACAAAACCACTGGGCATGGTTGTACACTTGGGAGCCAGAGACAGCCATATCTCTGTAAGTTTGAGGACATACTGAGCTACAAAAATGAAGATGTCTTTCATGCAAGATGTCTTTCTATCACTCTTTTGCCCACTCTTTGTTTTGCCTAGGGGAACCACCCTGCTTCACCTCACATTTTCATACAACCAACACACATGCATACTACATGTACATATATATATATATGTATATGTGCATGCATGTGTGCTACATTTATTAATTTATAATGTGTATATATATATATAATGTATATATTTTTATTTATTTTATTTTATTTTTTTGGGTTTTTTTTGAGACAGGGTTTCTCTGTATAGCCCTGGCTGTCCTGGAACTCACTCTGTAGACCAGGCTGGCCTCGAACTCAGAAATCCGCCTTGTCTCTGCCTCCCGAGTGCTGGGATTAAAGGAGTGTGCCACCACGCCCGGCTTATATTTTTAATATTAAAGAAAATAGAACAAGGTGGCCAGCATTCCTCAGGAGAGGTTGTCTTTCAGCTTTTATGAATAAGCATATGCACACACCAGGAACATGTACATACGTACACAGATCCTGTCCTCTGGGCTATAGAGTATTGAATCCAGGGTGAACATTAGTGTTAATTGATTTAATCAGATTCTCTCCACCAGGAGAGTGGAATTTGAAACTGAGACAAAGAGCCTGAGAGCCCTTAGAGCTGAGCTGCATTAATGTCATCACCTCAGAGAAGGCTGTCCATCATGCACAATCTGTAAGACTCCCTGGAGACCCCCCTAGCCCTACTCTTTGGGGTCTGTCTGTGCTCAGGGATCCTTTAGAGACCAAGGGTTGGCTTGGCTGCTGTCCAACGAGCACTGTCCTTTTCCCTTTCAACTAGCCAATGTCCCCTCTTTCACAGGCATGTGTCACATGACAACAAAGGACCATGACGGATTGCAGACACTCCAATGACCCCTAAGACTGTTACCTTCCTGTGATGTCCGAGCCTCTGGGTTTATAGAAAAGTTCACTGTGTGATGTTTGCACAATGTGAAAATGGCCTGCGGACTTAAGTAACGCATGGTTGTACTTTTAAACAAACAAACAAACAAAACAAAAACAAAGACAAAAACAAAAAAAAACCCTGATGCAATGGTGTTTAAGACATGCTTAGGCGTGGTGGCCTGAAAATCAGGCAACACACTACTTCTGCACTCTAGCAGTGCTGAAACGCCACCTGGGTTTAGAACAGCAATTCAAAAGCTCCTTCCTCTTTTAAGTTTGTCACATTCCCTCCGGGGCCAAGGGAGCAGGAAGTCTTGTCATTGAGCTTCGCATGTCATCACAGCTCTTACTGGCTTTGGAGCTATTTTGAACATCTGCTTCTACCACTAATTGCAAACCCTCTCAAGGACAGGAGCACATTGTCATTTTAGACTCTGGCTCTTAGTACAGAGGCACAGACGTCATTTAGAATGAGCACTTGCTTTGTCTGTGTGTCTTCCTCTCCCTTTCTGTTGCTATCACTGACTTGGTTTATTTTTTTTCCTTTATGCAAATGACAACCGTCCTTCACTCTTTCTTTCTCCCCTCTTCCTCCTCCTCCTCTTCTTCTTTAGTGATAGGTGATTGATATAGTATCTTGTAAAAACATACTCTGTCACTGAGCTATAGCTTTAGTCTTTCATTCCCTGCTTTGTCTGTCTGTCTGTCTCTTTGTCTCTGTCTTTCTCTGTCTCTCTATCTCTCCCCCCCCCATGTGTGTGTGTATGTGTTTTCTTTGGTTTTGTCACACTGTCATTGATGTAGGGCTTTCCTTACTCATTCAAGATGAAACACACCACTGAGTTTTACCCCCCAGTATTTAAAATTTTTTTTTCTTAAGAAAGGTTCTTAGCCTAGTGGTGAGATGGCCCACACCTATAATCCCAGCACTTGGGAGGCAGAGACAGGTGGATCTCTGAGTCTGAGGCCAGCCTGGTCTACAGAAAGAGTTCTAGGACAGCCAGGGCTGTTACTGAGAGAAACCCTGTGTCTAAAGGAACAAAACAGACAGACAGGAGGAAGAGGGAAAGGAGAAGGAAGGAAAGAAGGAGAGAGAGAGAGAGAGAGAGAGAGAGAGAGAGAGAGAGAGGCTTTCATTAAGTTGCTTAGGCTGGTCTTGAAGTTGCTTACATTGCCCAGGCAAAGATCTACCTTGGGATCCTCCTGTCTGGGCCTCCAGAGTAGAGATTACAGCCATGGGCCACCACACCTGGACACACCTTCACTCTTCAGTCCATGTTTTAGGTTGGGAGGAAGGGAGTCTAGAAGTGATCACATGATCCCTATTTCCAGAGGCACAGAAAACCCAAAGGGGCCAACAAGCATCCCATCTAACATTGTAGCTAAAAGTATCTGGAAAGCAAACCCCTCCCTGGGGATGCTCAGTTGTTAAGCCATCAACCTGCAGCTGCCGGCCATCATCTTCACCACAACAGAGAAAGCATGTGTCTTATTTACAGATAAATGCATTGGAACACAGGAAAAGAAACAAGAGAACTATATTTCTGGCTATATTTTATCAGAACCTGGTATGACATCAATTACATATTAACTTATTTGAGAGGAGTTTGTCCCCCTAGATATCTATTTACTTATTCATTTCATTTTTATTTATGCACATGTGTATTTTGCCTGCATGTATGTATGTATGTATGTATGTATGTATGTATGTATGTATGTATGTGCACCATGCGAACATCTCTGGTGCCCTCAGAGACCAGAATAGGGCATCAGATTCCCTGGCACTAGAGTCACAGATGGTTGTGAACTGCCACATAAGTGCTGGGAATTGAACCCAGGTCCTCTGGATGAAGAGCAGGTAATTGGTTTTTATTACGTAATATATGTGCACTTGTGTGTGGATATTGCATATGCGTGCAAGTGCCTTAGGAGGCTAGAGGCCCCACTGCAGCTGAAGTTAGAGGTAGGTGCGAGGCACCCAACGTAGACTCCAGGAGCCAAACTCAACCTCTCTACAAGAGCAGTGTGCTCTCCCAACTCTGAGCCAACTCTGAATCTGGGAGCTTTCATTATGGAAATTCCTTCTGGGTTTATTTTCAACTCAAGCATTTTGCCTGTGTGTTTTCAGAGATGAGTTCATGACACTTACAAGACAAAGACCTTTAAAATGTATCCACTCATTCAATCAATGTGTTTGCTAATATGAAGCTCTAAGGGCTGTCTGAGGTGATTGCTATGACTAAGACAGAGCTCAGGAAGAGACTCAGTGGTTACGCATGCTTGATGCTCTTGCACAGAACCCAGGTTTAATTCTCAGCACCTACACAGCAGCTCACAACCATCTGGAACTCCAGTTCCAGGGAATCTGACATCCTTTTTTTTTTTTTTAAGCCTCTGGGGGCTCCTGCATTCACATGCTACATATAAATTCATAAAGGTTCACACACATAAACAGTTTAAAAAATCTTTTTAGCTGGGCGTGGTGGCACATGCCTTTAATCCCAGCACTTGGAAGGCAGAGGCAGGTGAATTCCTGAGTTTGAGGCCAGCCTGGTCTACAGAGTGAGTTCCAGGGCTACACAGAGAAACCCTGTCTCGAAAAACAAAAAAAACAAAACAAAACAAAACAAAAATCTTTTTAAAAAGAGGTTGATGTAGGGCTGGAGAGATGGCTCAGTGGTTAAGAGCACACTGCTCTTCCAGAGGTCCTGAGTTCAAATCCCAGCAACCACATGGTGGCTCACAACCATCTTTGATGAGATCTGATGCCCTCTTCTGGTGTGTTTGAAGACAGCTGTAGTGTACTTACATATAATAAATAAATAAATAAGGTTGATGTAAGAGGAAAGATGAAGTCTCAGAGTGTGGTTCAGTGGTAGAGCACTTGCCTAGCATGTGTGAAGTCCCACACGTTAGAACTAGCTCTACTTCTAGTACTACTGAAAACAAAAACAAACAAACAAGCAAGCAAAAAGACGGATGCCCTCACGCACACAGGGTTTACGATGACATGCTTTTAGGCAGAGGCAGGAAGATCTGAGTTAGAGGTCAGCATGGCTCTATGGAAAAACCCTGTCTGTAGCGGGAGGGAGGGAGGGATGTAGATGCCCTTCCAGAGATGGTGAGGAGGCCCAAGCAGAGACCCAT
>NC_034603.1:68413520-68432365 GCF_900095145.1 Mus pahari
AAAAAAAAAAAAAAAAAAGTAACAGTAAGCTCCAGGTGCTCAGCTCAGCCCTGAGCGCTCACACAGATGCCTGCTGCAGCGGCATCATTCAGAATCCCACCACTGGGGACGCAGTGGCACCTAGCTGAGCCTGACTAGTGAGCCCCAGGCCAGTGAGAGACCCTGCCTCAAATATAGTGAATAAGATTTCCAAGGATGGTGCGAGGGGTTATCCTCCAGCCTTCACACACACACACACACACACACACACACACACACACACACACACACACACACAGGTGGATGTACACCCGTTCTTTCTCTCATGTGCAGTCCTCTGATGCGGCCTCTCATCCCTATTCACACACACAAACAAACAAGGCCTCAGAAGGTATATAAAGAGATCTGCTAACTCAATTTGAGTCTGTAAAGTGACATTAACAGGATCCCTGGGCAGATAGTTTCCCTATTTGATCGTCTCAGTGTAACTGTTGGAATTAATGCCAATGACCAGTTGGTGGAAGATACCCTTGGTTTGTGACTCCTGGAAGATGGGAGCATGAACAGCCGGGAGGCTCTGACTTTTCAGTATCAGTGTCCATTTCTTTTGGTGGGAAGCCAACCCTTTCCGGAGGACTTAGAACCCTAGCTTTGTGGACTCTGCTGCTGGAGGCCCGCACAGAGGAACGCATGTGCAGCTCGTAAGAACTCAGCCTGCTTGAGGTAGTAGCGTAAGGGTGGGGTGCAGCCCAGAAATGACATTACTTTTACAAGGGGCATCCTTCCTGAGATCCTGAGACGGTCAGAACCCACAGGATGTCAAAAGCCCCATTGTTCCAGGAAGTGCATCACTTGCAGGCAGGGTACATTTGGTCCAATGAGAGGTGGCCAGACAACAAAATAGATGCTTAACGCAGGGTTGCTGGGGCATGAATACTGATGTGTGGGTACAACTGGTGCGTGGATGTACGCCCTTTCCTTCTCTCATGTGCAGTCCTCTGGGGCGGTCTCTCATCCCCATTCTCCTCCAGGCCTATGATTGAGGTGGAGGAGCATCTGAAGGATAAGGCCCCGGCTGTGGGGAAGTAGATCCAGGCAGGACCCACACTGCTGACTTCAACCTTTAAACAGTTGGTGCAGCCAGACTGTTTGGCCACTTGTGCACTGTGTGACCTTAGACACGTCACTGTTTCCTCTGCTCTGAAGGTAATGATGGGATCTACCTCAGGGCACTACCAGGTCAAGCAAACAACTGTACAACACAACATTAAGAAGTGTGTGGAGAATGCTCAATATTTTAGCTATTGTTATCTACCTCTGCAACCCCAGCCCCACTCTAGGAAGCTCCCTCTTTCCATCCCTCCCTCCCTCCCTCCCTCCCTCCCTCTTCTTTCCCCCTTTCACTCCTGGTTCCCCTTAGTCCTACGACACCCTCAGCAACTGCTTTGGACAATATAACCCCACACAAGTCCTTTTAGAAAAGCAGGTTTATTGGTCCGGCTGCTCACCAGAACACAGCAACTCAAGGGACTCCCCTAGAGCCCACAGGAAACTGCATCTGCCCACAACATTAGCCCATCAGCACAGGGGACCTCATCCTACACTCGCCCGCCCTCCTCAGCTTCTCTGTCTCCAATCATTCAGAGGAGGGAAGGGGACCAAGAAAAAAAAAAAGGAAAATTAAAAATAAAAAATAAAAAGCAAAGCTTTGTATTGTATAAAAGGTTTGTGGTTTCCATCCCTTCCCCACCCCGAAATATCAATGAGCTGCAATTCTAAGAAGCAGGGAATACACGTAGGTGGGGAGAAGGAAGTAGCCTGTAGCTATCATCTGGGGGAGGTGTTGTCTCTGCTCTTGACCAGCCTCTAATGGGGGAAACCGATGTGTCCTCGGGAGAAAACCTGGTCAGTAACTATAAAAAAGCAAGCCTTGGACAAGAAGCTGCACCCCACTCTCCCCAACTTTCAGGTAAAGGTGCCCCCAAAGGCAAGGGACGCAGGGAGGTCTTGGCAGGCTCTCTACAGCTTCACATTAGGGACCGATTCATGGTAGAAGCAGCTGGGAGGGAGTTAGGGCGGGCAAGCCAGCGGGTCTCCAGCTTCCAGCTAGGAATCTCTGCTCCAGCAGCACCTTGCTGGCCCCAGCTGCCAGCGCTCCACAGCTCGCTGCTGCCCCCTGCTGGAACCCTAATTTTCCGGGCTTGGAAAAAAACGAGGCTTCCCAGAAGGCAGTTCCCAGATTCTGGAAGAGCATCCAATCAGGCTTACCTCTCTTCGGAACACACTTTCTAGAACTGACTGCCCTCCTGACCTGGAAACTGCCCTGCTGTCTTGAGATCCTACCAAAGCAGGACTCTCGTCTTGAATTTCTTTGTGTTGTTAACAAGGGCATTTCTTTCTAATTCCATTTCAACCCTCTCCTCACTTCCTTTCTCTTCCCAGAGAATACTCACGTGCTCCTGTGTGCAGGTTTTGTAGTTTTGTAAATACGTCCCTCTCCCCACACACCTACCACCCTTTCCCAGGCTCTACCTGCCTCCTGCATACTTTGGTGGGGCCTTTATCCACCAAACACTCTCTCTGCCTTTATCCCACCCTATTGCCTTGGGTTCCTCCAAAGACCCTCAGGTCGTCCAGTGGGCCACCTCTGGGCAAAGGTCTCTCTACACACATTTTGTCTTCGTGGTACTTTGAATTGCCCACCCCCTCCTAAGCTAGGGCTCGATCAGTGATACACCCCCTGCCACCTCTTCTTATTTTGAAACTGCGTCTGGCTAAATTGCTCGTGCTGGCTTTGAGCTCACTCTGCAGCCCAGGCAGGCCTTGAACTTACAAGTCTCCTGCCTCAGCCTCTCAGGGAGAGCAAGCTGGCACTAGAAAGCGGCCCCTACAAGGGTTGTCTTTAGGATTTGCTCTTTCCTCTTGCAGAAATGTGGGCTTTGGAGTCTCCCCGGGTGAGGAAAAGGAGAAACAGCTCAGGAAGCAGGGTGGTGCAGCTGAGTATGAAGCTGTGTTGGGGAGGGGCCGAGGGGCCTAACTAGGGAACTAAGAAAAAGCATCCTGGACCAAGACAACCAGGACATGGGTCACTCTTCCCATATCCCACCCAGACTGTGTCCAAACTGAGGCTGTCGCTGGCGAGAGACCATCTCCCCTCGGTCTAAGGCCTGTGCTTTGGAGGGCTGCTCTTCCGGGGAGATGTGTATTCCCCCACCCCCCCCGGTTTAAGAAAAAAAAAAAAAAAAAAGCCCAACCAGACTGGGGCTTAGAATGCAAAAGAGAAAGTTTGAAAAGGGAAAGGCGGTGTGGGCAGGGGTGGGGGAATCAGAGGGCAGCAGGGTCAGGCGCCGGCCTCCAGGGCAGAGCCCCGCGAGTCCTGCTCAGTCGCTGTCGCTCTTGTCCACCAGGACGGCGTCCGACTCCTCGGTGATCTCCAGCAGCGTGTGCACGTCGGGGCTGCTCCCGCGCAGCAGGTCAGTGGCCTCGCCGCGCTCCGCACCAACCTCGTCGTCCTCGGGACCCACCTCCACCATCTCGGTGGCCTTCAGCACCTCCACCTCGCCCTCGCGGATCTTCTTGACGTGGAAGGTGAAGGGCGGCACCTTGTAGACTGCGGTCTTGGAGCGCGCATACACCACGTGGTCGGGCGTGAAGGACTTGCGCAGCTTGTCGCGCGATGTCTTCAGCTTCTCGCGTCGCTCCACGGGCACCAGGCGCGTGCCCAGTTTGTTCATGCGCTTCTCTAGTGTGTGCCGCGTCTTCTCCAGGTTCTCCTTAGTCTTCAGGCGCGTCTTCTCTAGGTTCTCGCGCGTGCGCACCTTGGTCTTCTCCATCTTCTCCTTGGAGAAGGCCTTCTTGAAATCGTCCACGCGCCGCAGGCCGCTGCGCTTGATGCGCTCGGCGCGGGACTCCTCGATCACCTCCTCCACTTCCACCGCCTCATCAGACGACAGCTCGATCGCCGCGGTGTCATCCTCGGGCCGCTCGCCCTCGCCCAGCTCGTCACCCTCCTTCTCTGGCAGCGCCTCCGTCTCTTTCAGCGACTTGCTGACGCTCAGTTTGGCCGGCAGCTTGACTTCATCCTAAGAGGAGAACAGAGCCAAGATGAGAAATGCCACTGGAGAGGGCAGAGCGAGGACTGGATGAGACCCCCTGGTGAAGCTGAATAGGGTGCTGGCGATTCTGGGGAGAGCATGGGGGTACCTATGTGGTGAGGGTGAAATCCACTAGACTTGTTCACTCTCGAACACACCAGTGCCTGGTACGGAACTGGTCACGACCAGTCTGTCGAATGGCCCTAATACAGACAGCACGCGGAGAGAGCAAAGCTTCGGGATCAGAAACTGATCACCATTATGATTACACTAAATATTTCCAGGGACCCTCAAACCCTTGCACACTATGACTACCGCTGTGATTGCTTTAAACCGCTGTGACTTCGGAAGAGACAGCTTAACTTTGGAAATAGCAGAGCGCCCTCTGGTGCCCTAATTTACACGCTGTCCCAAACGGGACAAAAAACAAAACAGTTTGGGAGAGTTTAGAAGTTGAATCCTCCAGGGGATAGGCACAAAGCCGACGACCCGCGACCCCCATCCCCGCCCCCACCCCCCGCCCCTACACCAGCGGCGTAGCTTTAAGCTCAAGTAATGGAAGTTTGTTCTTGGGATTTTAACCAGTTTGGGGGAAGGAGAGCTCTGCCTACAGCAGACCATTTCCATCCTTGATTTTCTAATACTGGCGGAACTCCAAGGATCTGTTTTCTCCCCAGTCTGAACATTTCTTCTGGTTCTGTTTTCTCTGCCCTGGAATAGAAGGGAGGGTGGCTATTCTAGTCTCGTCCTGTTTCCCAGGCCAGAGTTTAAAGAGCCAGGCACGGGGAGGCTGGTTTTCCCATCCAGGACTGCCTAGAACTCTAGAACTCTAAAACTCTAAACTAGCTCTTAGCTCCTCTCTTACTCTCAGAGACCCTAGCACCAATCCTAGTCTTGATTCTGTGGACATTTTTTTTTAATAACCTGACTTGTGATCAACAGTTCATCATTTTACGGTTCCCCCAACATACCACTACCAAAGAGTAGTCGTGGGTGCACATAGAACAGAAACAAGCCTGACCCAGATCACCAATGGGAGATCCGAAAATGGCCCAGACTCGCTTTAGGTCTTTAAATCCAAGGAATAAGGGAGGAGGGCACATTTTTTTTCCAAAATGTTTTCTCCAGGTGAGTTTCCAGAATTATAAGAAAATCCCATCTCCCAAGAAAGCAACATAAATTCATTCTTCCCATAAACAGATACGCACACACACACAAACACACACACACACACACACACGAAAAGGATACACAGAGACACACACATCTATTCATAGGCTACATGAAATCTTTATACCACCTGCTACAGAAATCCCTTTCCCATCCCCAATCCCTTTCCTATTCCCTCCCATTCACATCCCCTAGGGTTTCCTGGTTTACACTAGAAACTAGGAACACCTCCTCCCAACTTCCTTCCCTCCTTTTCAATAACATTAGCAGGAACAAAAAGGGAATACCGTCTCCACTTCATCTCCCAACTGGGCACCAGCTCTGTCGGGCACCAAGCCACCTCACGCTATCTATTACACTACTACACCTCCCAGCAGGCAAGGTAGCCGGAGCACAAGGCATGCTGGGATTTGTAGTCTCCACCTGCCACAAGTGGGGCTTAGTCCTACCACTGGAATCCTAGGGCATAAGCCATCCTTTTGCCTCTTATTCACTGAGGCACTGAAGGAATGCTTTCCTTGTACCGAGTGTAGGAAAGCCCCAGCCTCTCCCAGCATTCCTTCTGACTTCAGTAGTACCCTTTGAGTCTCTTGCAATCATTTTGTCTGTGCCCAGAGACTTCTATCAAGACTGACATCATGCACATCATCTTAGGACTGTCTAGGATGAAACCCTCTGCCACCTTTTCCATGCCTCTCAACTCAGATTTACGTGTAGTACCTATGTAGATAGAGAAAGATAGATAGGGAGAGAGAGAGAGAGAGAGAGAGAGAGAGAGAGAGAGAGAGAGAGAGAGAGAGAGAGAATCTCTTGGCCCAGGCATGGTGGTGCATTTGCAGGTCTTTGATCTCAGTACTNGAAACCCTCTGCCACCTTTTCCATGCCTCTCAACTCAGATTTACGTGTAGTACCTATGTAGATAGAGAAAGATAGATAGGGAGAGAGATAGGGAGAGAGAGAGAGAGAGAGAGAGAGAGAGAGAGAGAGAGAGAGAGATTCTCTTGGGCCAGGCTTGGTGGTGCATTTGCAGGTCTTTGATCTCAGTACTAAGCCAGCCTGGTTTATAAAGTGAGATCCAAGCCAGCCGGGACTACACACAGTGAGAATCTGTTTAAAAAAATTGTTTTTCACCTCTTAAGTACCAGACTGAAAGCCTACCCATATCTCACCAAAGAGTGAAAAAGAACACACACACACACACACACACACACACACACACACACACACACACACTTTTTTACTAAGGTCCCTCAATCCCACAATATGAATGGAATAAAAGGTAGGAAAGAGTCTTGGTTCCTGGAGGACAAATTCCTGCCCCACCCCCACCCCTACCCCCGTGACTCTCCTCCTGTCCCACCCTAACCCCTGAAGATGGAGCTAGCTGGGTTTTCTGGCCTCTAACTTCTAGATAAAGGTCTTGGCCAGCTGAGCTCAGAAAAGAAGGCTAAGGAGAACACTACAGGCTTTCTTCTGCCTTCCCCAACTTCCAGTGTTGGGGAGTGGTCCAAGGGAGGAGAAGTTTATGCCTTTTCCAAGAAAAGGGCCTGGGAAATGTAACCTTCTTCATGATGGGCTTCCCCGGGGCTGATGGCTTCTACCAGTGGTACTGTCTTCTGGATGGAAGGCTGGGAGCTGGGCAAGAAGAAAGAACTTGGCCTGAGTCCCTGCACGACGTCCTACAGGCTGGCTCTGATCACAGTACATCACCATTAGCTTTTCCCTCCATTAATGGATTTCTCATTTCCACCCCCATTTCCAAGCCAGGCTTCCCTCATGACTCACAGCCTTGGAGTGCTGTGTTGGGCCCACCCAGTCGGCCGGTTGCTACAACAGCCAGCAACACAATTCAAATGCACCTCCCCTTACTCTGAGCACCCAGGCCAGGCACCTTTGTCTCACCCCTGTGGGTCTGGCAGAGTGATTAGGGCAACGGAGGGGCCTTGTGGAGAGCAAGAAGGGAAGGCTCTGCTTGTTCCGATTTCCCGTTTGTATTAAACAAAACCACCACTCCCAACAGGCTTGGTTTCCAGAGTTACCTTTAATGACCAGGTCTGAACAAAAGCATTCACGGCTTCCCCAGCCCCTGCCAAGCACACATAGCTAATTCCCCAAGCCAGGAAGGCACCAGGCCAGGGCAGAGGTAAGGAGGCCCTCAGGGAGCTCCCCACGACTTACACTTCACCTCCCAACCCTGCTGCAGACAGTGAGACCCCTCTGGCTTAGAAATGTCACTATAAGATTATAATCTACTGGGCATGGCAGCACATGCCTTTAATCCTCAGGAGGCAGAGGTAGGTGGATCTCTGTGAGTTCAAGGCCAGCCTGGTCTACAGAGAGAGTTCCAGGACAGCCAGGGCTGTTACACAGAGAAAGAAACCCTGTCTCAGGAAAAGAAAAAAAAAAAAGGATAGATTATATTATTATAACTGAGCACCCATTATGCCCTTGGCATTTTTTATTTGTTAGACAGGAGGGCAAGTATCAGCTAGCTGGGGGTAAGAGCTTCTCTTGACACAGTGCTAACCAGGTCTATCGATATGATGCTGAGAAAGACACTGGAGAGCATGTAGATGAGGCTACATTGTGGCGAAGAAGATGCCTCATGAAGAAGAAATGAAAAGGGAGTCCTAAAAGCCCAAGACCTCTGCTTCCGGTTACCCAGATAAGGCAAGAAGGTGCTTTCTTTATAGCTCCCTCAGCAGCGAGGACATTGTTCCCAAGAGGAACAGAATTGACTCTCAGGAAGGTGGCAGGGCCTCTGTTATTTAGGACGGCTCCGAAGAACCCCATAAACAATAACACAGCATACCTATAGTATTAAATTTTCACGAGGGAGGTGGATGGGGAAAACAATCCTCAATGGTTCCTTAGGGGAATGACCATGGAGAAAGGAAGAGAAGAAAAGCAGAGAAGCTGTCTGTGTGGGGGGGGGCAGCTAAAATGTCCTCCCTTCGGGCCTCTCTGAGCTGGCAGCTTTGGGGTGCCCCACCCAAGGTAGGATCTGGCAAACCTAAGGGATCCCTTTGCAAAACATTTTCTAAAAGAAAATGGAAAAAAAAAAAAAAAGTAAGTGTAAATGTTTTCCTCAGCTACGGTGAGTGGGTGAAGAGGGCAGGGAACAACTCCCAGGCCTGGGCCTCATGAAGGCCCCCCCTCTCCAAAGAGGCTTGGAGCCAAGCTGGCTGGACCCTGAGGGGTAGGGCGTGAGGGGGCAGGGAATCGAGAACTAGAAGACACACCCAGTTTCATGCAGCTTCATGCAGGGCAGCCTTCGGGCACAGCTCAAGTCTGGCGCTGGGCAAGCGACAATTTAAAGAGAAATCAAGGGGATACAGTTTTGTGATCGAGCATTTGCTTAACAAGCAGGGAGTTCTGGGGTCCATCCGCAGCACCGGGAGAGCAAAACATCCCCACCCCATCCCCAAGGAGGGGAGAAACCCCCTCCTCACCCTCTGCCCCCACCACACACACAAAACACTTGCCTGAGCACTGCAAGAATACAAGCATTTTCCAACACTCATTGCCAGCCCATAATGGACAACAGCTTGAAAGGACAGGCCATGAAGGCACTGACTTTCATCAAATGAATAGCCAATAGGAACCGGGAGGGACACCCTGTGCCCATCGGGCCCCGTGTCCCAGGAGATCCTAGATACTCCCACCAGCCGTTGGCTCTTCTGGGGTGGATCGGAGCCCAGGCTCTGGGTAATAGGGCAGTGGGTTGGGCATCTGCTCAAAGGCTGGGCGGTCAGACACTGATTCAGGCTTCAGGTGAAAGGGCTCAGTCTCAGGCAGGAGGTCAAGAGGCACGATCTTGGGTGTGGCTGGGCCAGAGGGTGCATTCGGCTTCTTCTTGGGCTAAGATGAGGAAAAGGGGTTTAAATGGCACTTGGGATGGATGCAGGGAGGTTGACAGAAAGAAGGCCTCTATGGCACGCAAAGTGGGGTCTGGTTAAAGAGGGAGAGGCCCCGGAATGAATTAGGGTGTGCCGAAAGCACATTTGAAACGCTTCTTTAGAAGGGCCCTAGGGCTGGAAGGGGTGGGACAAATCCGAGCCCATGAATTAATAAACACAGCTTCAACTGAACCCCCTTCCACCTCCTTCCTGTCTTCCAGAATGTTCCTTAGTCCTCTCCTTTGACTCACACCCTCTGTTGTCATGCCACTGTTCTGCACAAGATGGTCATGGCTACTGAGGGGCTGGGGAGAAAGGGGAGAGAGACCGCCAGGCATGGAGAAGGACTGTGTTTGAGACCAGTTGGTAAATCCCAGCAGGAAGGCTTGTCTGAGTAGAAGAGACACACACTCCCTTCCTTCTTGTTATTCCCCAAGGCAGGGTGGGCCTGCCTGGGTGCCACCCTGGATCAGAAAAGGGACAGGCATACAAGAGGGACACTCTGGCTACTTCCCTTTTGGTTGCGTTCCTAACTCCTGCTTCTTTTCCTTTCCAGGGCTTACACTATCAGACACTATAACACAGAGAGAAATCAGAATCTAAAATCAAGCTGTCTTCAGGACAGGTGGGCCTACGGGGTCCCCAGGGGCAGCTTCTGACCCTCTCCAGAGCTCACACTCTTGCTTTGGACAGTCAGAACTTGGGAGAGGGACAGTTGGGGGAAACAGCAGACTCAGACAATAGCGGTGTTCAGTAAGGCACGTAAAACTCCAAAGTAGCAACAGGTCCCAGCCTGCAGAGTCCAGGGAAGACGCAGGAGCGTCAGGGAAGTGGGTGGAAAATGACTCTCCTAGAAAGGACACCTAAGCCAGGGACACCCCTGGCTGACCTGGAGCTTACTTCTTACCCCAGGTACCTTCTCCCCCTGCTCTCCTGTGTCTGGGTAACACCCGTCTTTGCTTCTATTTCAGCCGCTCCTGGCCATCAATAATCCACAGCTGGCCACTGGTAACTGACATAGCACATGTGTCTACACATATACACACACACACCACCACCACTACCACCACCACCACAGTGCACCCCAATAAGGAACAATAGACCCAGGTTCTTACCCAGTTTGCCCAGTCAGTGTCTCCTGTAGCTCAGGTTGATCTCAAACTGGCTATGTAGCTGAGAGGGACCTTAAACGTCTAATCCTCCTGCCTCCTCTGCCTGAGTACTGAGATTACAGGCACATGGCCACCCAGCTAATCTATGTGGCGCTAGAGATGAGTCCCAGGGCTGTAGCACGCTAAGCAAGTACTCCAGCCACCAAAGCGAGAGTCCTAGCCCCTGTTGGCTTGTTCGGGGTGGTGGTTGTTGCTTTGAGAGGGTCTCCCTAAGTAGCCCAGGTTGATCTCAAACTCACAATCCTGCTTCCATAGCGTCCAGAGAGCTTGGAGGCCAACTGTGCACTGCCACACTCAGCTGGCCCCAGTTTTAACGTTACCTCATCGCTTAAGTGACAACAGGCATGTAACTTCCCCTGGTCTGGGCCCCAGCTTCCTAAGACACACAATGGAGAGGACGAAGCTGGTTATCGTCTAGCTCGGAGGGCCAGAGCCACAGATGGATGAAATATTCACATGGGTGGTGTTTTGTTTAGCTTTGCTACCCCGCCTAAGCTCCAGGAACGGGCTGCCCTACCCTCATCTCTGAGGTTGTAGCTTAGTGGCGTGCTACCCTGTCCCCTCTTGCTGCCAGCTGTCGGCTTTATACCCTTGTCTCATCTTTTTTGAACTTGGACTTTTACAATAGTTTTAAAACGGGGAGGTGTCGGTGGGCAGATAGTAAGATTTCCTTCAGTCCTAGGAATGCCCCTAAAAATACCCTCTCTGCTTTGGATTGCACGACTAAGGAAAACAGCCCAAAGCCATCCCTTAGGCTTGGTAGACACACACCACAGGGATGAGGCTAAGGGGGTAAAAGGGAGCAGAGCAACAAGCTGCAAGTATTTTTAGATAAAGGTTTAGGGTTCTTCTAGAGAAAGGTACCCATGATCCACCGGGAGCACAGGAAGGAAGGAATTAAAGGCTGGTGAAGTTTTGAGGAGAAGCCAGCAAGCCCTCGTTCCAGCCATACTGTTCTCTCCTTTAGTGTCTGTGAGCAATCTGATCTCTTCAGGGCTTCTGGGTCCTCTCCCCGAGCCCGAGGAGCAAATCCAAAGGGTATCAGCTTTGCCTCATCCAAACTAGCCCACCTTTGCGGGGTAGAGGGCAACAGTAAATCACTTTGCCTAAGGCACTTTGAGCAAAAAGTTACAATGTCCAGAGTCTTTGTTTCCATTTTGTCTCGCCTTCTAGATTCTAATCTAGGCTGGAAGTGTCAGAATTTTCACTGTAACGAGTGGCTGTGTGGATTTCGGCTTGCCTGGCTTGCATGGTGTTTTAGCCGCCTCCATCTGCACAAATTACCCAGACTTCCCAGAGGCCCCCAGTCTACAACCTTTAGACTTCACTACCCTGCCCAGTAGTGGTGGCACACACCTTTAATGGCAGCACTCAAGAGGCAGAGGCAGGTGAATCTATCTCTGAATTCGAAACCAGCCTGGTCTACAGAGGGAGTTCCAGAACAGCCAGAGCTGCACAAAAAGAAAGAAACAAGCAAGCAAGCAAGCAAAAAAAAAAAAAACTCTGTCTCAAACAAAACAAAATAATAATAACCAAAGAATTCACTTCTCCCCCTCACTAGCTGTCGCCTATAACTCTTACCATAGAGGACCTAATGAGACACCAAACTGCTTGCTTTCGTTGATAGCCACACTAGGGATTCCCCACACCAGGAATATGGCACGTGTAGCTAGACATCCTGATCCCACCACTGAGACACCCAGACCCTTGGGGTCCGTCTTCTACATGATCCCCTTTGTCATATCAAGACTTCCCACACGTAGAGGGGGGGGCGTAGAACCTCCTTTCTGTTTTCCCTCTAAAAACTCATATCATCTGGGAGCCCTTTTCCAGTCAGTGCCCCCACCTCCACTCCCCACCCCTGCCTGCCTTGCTCTCTCTGCCTGGCCATCTCCTTATCCTGAGTTTCCCATAAACTCTGCCGCCCCCAGTCTTCCCTATTAGGGCCTGCCAAGACACACGGCTATTTTTACCCTATTCTTTTCTCAGACCATGGATCTCTGCAGACCCGGGAGGAGAGCAGGCTGCTTTCCTCCAGCATGGGAGGCTCCACCCCCTCACCCCACCTGGAACATCCTTGGGGCAGCTCAGGGAAGTTCTGCAACTCTGAGCCCCATCCCATGTCCTGGAAGCTGGGTCCTTACCTCTGAGCTTGTCCCTGTCACTTAAGTGTCTCCTCCTTTCTTTTCAGATTTATTTGTTTTTTAAAATTTTGCCTGTATTCATGTCTGTGCAGAACATGTGTGCAGCACCCTTGCTGAGGCAGAAGAGGGTGTTGGACCCCCCTGGAACTGGAGTTAGGTTGTTGTTAGCCATCATGGGGGTGACTGGTTCTCTGGAAGGGCACCCAGTGCTGTTTATGACTGAGCCATCTCTCCACTCCCAGTCCCAAGCCACTCTCCCTTAACTCTGCCCTCCCCACTCACTGGCTTGGTGTTTCAGATGTAGTCAAAGCCATCTAGTGAGTGCCCCACCCCACTGCACTAGTCAGATAGTAATGACTGTCAAATGCTGGAGATGGAACAGAACAGAGAGGACGATGACCGCAGCAGATAAGTCGTCCACCCACTGGACACTTGTCCTTTCTCTCAGAATCACCCTCCTCAGCCTACAGGGAGGTTTACCTCCAGGTTGAGAATGTCCCCAGACTGCACAACCTGGGACATTTAAAAGGAGAAAGTCTCCTGTCCAAATTCCTTGTGACAAGCACAGAAAGAGAGAGAGCGAGCTAGCTGGCTTCTCTTTCCCTAAACATCATCTGTGTGGCAAGGGCCACACAAGTCTCAAAAACAACCCACAGGACCCACACCTCCTGCTTCCAAGCAGTTAGACTGAGTAGAAACAGCTTTCTAAGTAAACACTGTCCTCCTACCCAGTGGGTGCTATAAATGGGAGACGCAAAGCTTTTTCTGTTTGTTTTAGACTGGGTTGTGTTACATGTCCCAGGCTGCTTTGGCCTCTGGAATGATGGAGCCCCGGGTAAGCACCAGTGGGGCAAATCTTTTTGCAGCCCCTTGAGTACCTTAGCAGTATGTAGAGGCAGGAGCTGGGAACAGGCCTGTTCTGCCTCTGGCCTACCACCAAGGATCCCAAGAATACAACTGTTCCGTTCTTTCCCGGTCACTGTCCCATCTGCATCGCTCATGGTTACTCTTAGGAAAACTAAGCTAAGGTCCTCATCTCACATCACATGGCTACTCTGGGGCATCTTTATCATGAAAATCTCCGAGCTTCCTTGAAGGTGGAGCACGTGGGAAAACTCGTCTTTTTTTTTTTTTTTTTTTTTTTTTCTTTTTCTTCCCCCATTCCCATCAGGAGCATAAACTAACCCTACAACCCTCACTCCTCTTAGGAGTGGAAGCATCAACTAGGCCCAAGCAGGAGGACGCAGGAGGAAGGATGGATGCAGGGCTCAGCACATTCCCTCCCAGGGAAAGAGCACTAATTCCACACTCCCCTTATCCTTACTCTCAAAGGGGTCAGGGATGGGGAGCGCAGAGACAAATCTGCATTGCACTGAGACTCTCAGATTCTTTAGGGATTAAGATATCACAGTTATATCCGGGCTGGAGAAACCCAGAAAGGTGCAAAGAAAGCAACGGGTGGAGCCCGAGTACGGCAGCCTCCACCCACCAGCACCTTCAGAGCTCGGGACACGGCCCCCGCAATCATGCGGGGGTGGGGTGATTCACTGCGCCCAGACCTCCCCACTCCCCACCTCCACCCTCCCCACTTACACTCCTAACGCCCACCCTACCTGCCCCACTCGCTACCAGCAGGCGCCAACGGCGCCCGCGCACTTCAAGACCCTAGGGAACTAAAAGTGCCTGGAGGCCAGGGCCAGATCGCGGCCTGGGGACATGCGTGGGTAGCCGAGGTTGGTGCGGGGGCGCGGGGATAATGTGGGGGGGCTGACGGTCGTGTCCCTTGCATGGCGCCCCCGCCACTGCGTGCCTGAGCCCTGAATCACCCGCTATATCGGGCCCTCAGCGCCGGAGGCCCCAGGTCCCAGGCCCCACCTTTAGTGCCTGCTTACAGAGGGGCATCCAAAGACCACCAGGGACCTCGGGCATTCCCTCCCTTCCCCCCCCCCAAAAAAAACTTTCTCCAAGTGGAAAGGCATTTGACAGAGACAAGCTGGGAGCATTCAGCGTTCCCAAGTCTAGCCCGCTAACTTTTCCGATAGGAGTTAGAGGGGAGGAGCCTGGGGAGGAAGGCGCAGGGTGCGCCCCTCTGTGAGCCCCAAGAGTTTGCCACTCCCTAAACCCCACTCCAGCTGGGTTCGCAGGAAGGAGGGAGGAGCTACTGACCGCTCTCACCAGGCCGGGCTGGCGGAGAGACGAGCCTCCGCTGGGTGTCTCCCACCCAGATCCCAGGCCGGGGCCTCAGGGGGTAGGGGGTGGTACCCCCAGCTCTGGGCGCGGTCCGCCCCGCGGGCTCACCTGGTAGATCATGACTTTGAAGTTGCGGCGCCTCAGCAGCTCCGCCTCGTTGACCTCCAGTTTCTTTATCTGGCCGGCCTGGCGCTCCAGGCTGCCGCGCACGGTCTTCACGTTGACGCTGACCTTGCGCACCTTCTCCAGCAACTTGCTCACGGTGTTGCTCGTGGTGGCGTGCGCTTTGCCCAGCTTGCTCAGCTCTCCCTGGATGCTCTGCACAGCGCCCTCCATCTCTGCCTGTCGCTCCTCCAGCTGGGCTTGGGTCAACTGGATCTGGTCAACGGCGCCGATGATTTTATCCAGAAGGCTCAGCACCAGCACACCGTTCACCTGGTCCGACTTGATCAGCTCGTCGGAGCCGGTCCCCGACGGCTCCTCCGTGGCCCGCGCCTCCCCTTGGGTGGGCTCCGGGCCCTCGGAGGAAGCATCGGGAAATCCGGAATACGGCCGCTCGACGATATGGAGCGTGACATCCTCCATGGCTTCCCGGAGCCGTGCGAGGCCGACCGGGTGGAACTGGAGCGGGAGACCCGGAGAGAAGGAGGAGCGAGAGACGGGACAGCGAGCAGGAGCCCAGAGCAGAGGAAACTCGAGCCACGTCCGTGCGCACCGGGACTCTAGCCAGAACTGTGGGGCGGGGAATCTGCGAGTTGCCCGGCTCCCAGACCAAACCCGGAGTCACGTCGGCCATTGGCTGGCCCCACCCCAGAAAGGGAGGAACCGGGGCAGGAGGGGAGACCAACCCCGGAGGGGCAGCGGAGGGGAACCCAAGAGCCGGGCGCCCCACCCTGTTCAGGATGGTTGGAATAGTTGGAACGGGAGTCTAGGGCCCCCCTTGGCAGTGGAGGCTGCGGCAGCAGGACTGGGGCGGAGGAATGTGAGCTGCGAAAAGGAATTAGGTCCTCGGAGTGTGCTCTACTCCTTCTCTTTCCTCACCCACAAACCCGCTCCAGCCTTTTAAGATCAAGCTGAGGTCCAAATGGCGGGTGAATTGGGTGTAAACGAGTATTTTGTGTCTATGCCTCATGTCCTCGGAGGATCCCTGCCCTATACAATCTTGGGGGTCCGCCCCATCGTCTATCTATACACTGAGTTACCACTGTCCCCCAAATCTTGTGGGGTTGTTAGTGAGAGGGAGGGAAGAGATGAAATGACAGAAAGGGTGACAGCCTACAAAGGGCCTCTAGGTTTCTCTTAGAATTGTCAGGACATGGCATGATTAAGCCGAGAAGTAAATTATAAAGTAAAAGCTTTTGGTCACGTTTCCCTGGGTCCCCTCCAGCAGATATCTAGCTAATTCTGACTCAGAGTATATGAGCGTCGGACTTGTTCTTCCCTTGGGTTCTCCGATAGTCAGGGAGATCACAGAGCCCCATCTCTTTACCTAGCAGAGAAAAGAAGGCCAAGAGGAGGCAGGTGGCTCTCCAGGGTTCACTCCAGGTTACTGTTGCCATCTGTTCTTAGCTCTAGGCCTCTGAACTCCACCGGTACTCAGAACCTTTCCCTGGGGCAGGAATTGGGGCAATGATAGCGATACTACCGAATGGGGAAGCGAACCATTTTCTTCATGGTGGACACCAAGGAGCTGGCAGTTTTGAGCAGGCGCAGAAAAGTCCTTAGCACAGAGGCCCTGCTCCCACATCTGGCCCTCAGCAATCCCTGGAGCCACCCCAATTCCCTTTCCCACAGAGATACTGAAAACCTTTTCCCTGCTTAGGAAACCAGGCTTGGGGTTCCCCGCCTGGATGGGCTCTCGGCAAAAGGTCACTTCTAGTCTGGTGTCCACCATCCTTAAGTTGAATGCTGTTCTGTGAGGACTCGAGGGTCGTCGATCTAATCAATTAATTCACCAATGTGTGGAGCAGATTGCCATATAGGGTATAGAACTTTAGGGACCACTGAATAAAACAGCAATCCCCCACCCCAACACGCCAATCGGTTTTCTCACTTGAGGTTAAAGAAGAGAGACCCTCAGGTGGGAGTGGTGACACAGGCCTTTAGTCCCAGCCATTGGGAGGCAGAGGCAGGCAGATCTCTGAGTTCGAGGCCAGCCTAGTCTATACAGTGAGATTCAGGATAGCCAGGGCTACACAGAGAAACCCTGTCTTGAAAGACAAAACAAAAAAAAAAAAGAGTGAACCTCTGCATACAATCGAATATTTGCTAGGTGTGTTGGAATACCCTTGATCAAAGCACTTGGAAGGCAAAAAGGCAGATATCTATGAGTTCGATACCATCTTGGTCCACATAGCTAGTTCCAGGCCAGCCAGAGTTATACCCTGATACCCTGTCTCAAAAACAAAACAAATGGGAAAATAAACAAACAAAAAAAACCTACATATTTTATAACCATTACAACTTTTTAAAAGAAAGTATGAAAGAAAGAAAGAAAGAAAGAAAGAAAGAAAGAAAGAAAGAAAGAAAGAAAGAGAAAAAGGGGGACTGGAGAGATGGCTCAATGGTTAGAGGTGCTTACTACTCTTGCAAAAGACCCAAGTGTGGTTCCCAATAACCACAGTTCCTCTGGGTCCAGAGAATCTGATGTCCTCTCTTCTGCCCTCCACTGGCACCTGCGCGCGCGCACACACACACACACACACACACACAGACACACACTAAATAAGTAAGTAAATAAATAAATAAAATAAATAATTTAAGGAAATTATAGCAATTTAAATTTTTTTCTATTAAGAACTGATAACGCTTTGAGAAAAAAGAGTGTCAGGAGAAAGCCTTACTGGACCTTCGAGCTATTTCTCTTCCTATATTTTCAGTATGGGGCGTGGTGGTGCACACCTTTAATCCCAGCACTCAGGAGTCAGAGGCAGGTGGTTTGAGTTTGAGTTTGAAGCCAGCCTGGTCTACAAAGCAAGTTCCAGGACAGTCAGGGCTGTTCTATAGGGAAACCCTGTCTGTCCCCAAAGACAAATAAACAAAAGAACAGGGCGCACAGAAGAGTTGGCTCATGAGTTAAGAGCACTGCTGCTCTTGCAGAGGACCAGATCCAGTTCCCAGCATCCACATGGTGATTGACAACCATCCATAACTGCAGGTTAGGGGATCTAGTGTCCTCTTCTGATTTCTGCCAGCCCTAGGCCGGCACATGGTGCACATGGTACACATACATCCACGCAAGGAGGATGTTCATAGGCACTAAACAAGTAAATCTTTTAAAAAATTAAAAGGTGTGTGTGTGTGTGTGTGTGTGTGTGTGTTCAGGTTTGCATGTGCAAAGTCAGAGGACAACTTTTGGGAGTCGGTTTGCTCCTTGTACCCTGAATATTTGGGATCGAACTCAGATCGTCAGGCTTGGTGGCCAGCACCTTTACCTGCCGTCTCCCCTACAGCCCCGAGCTACATTACTCAACAGGCAAGGAACAGATTGCAAACAGTACAACAAGCAAGCAACACAGCGGAATGAAGCCATAAATGTGTTGTTTTCTTTTGGATTTTAGGCATGCATCAACATGCCCAGTTATTTTTGTTCCTTGAGATAGGGTCTTGCCCAGTTGGCCTCTCACTCATGGTGATTCTCCTGCATCAGCCTCCAGAGTACTGGGACTGCAGACATGTGCCACCATACCCACTAAGGAAATTGCACTTCTTTTCCTATCCTAGTTATTAGTCTTCCCTCCCAGGAAGCCATTGTTAGTATTTTCCTCGGGAATTTTCTAGATCACATTTCTGCATACATGTGTGTTTAGTCATATATGCCTGTAATTTGAGCTTGTGAGAGTCCGAAGCAGGATGTTTGTGAGTTGGAAGCTAGCCTGGGCTACAATAGCAGGACCCTATTATTCTTTTAAAAATGGGGGGGGGGGCTGCAGAGATGGCTCAGTGGTTAAGAGCACTGACTGCTCTTCCAGAGGTCCTGAGTTCAAATCCCAGCAACCACATGGTGGCTCACAACCATCTGTAATAGGATCCGATGCCCTTTTCTGGGGTGTCTGAAGAGAGCAATGATGTACTCAAATGCATAAAACAAATAAATAACTCTTTAAAAAGAAAGAAAGAAAGAAAGAAAGAAAGAAAGAAAGAAAGAAAGAAAAGAAAGAAGAAAAAAGGAGGAGGAAGAAGAGGAGGAGGAGGAGG
>NC_034603.1:68433780-68452154 GCF_900095145.1 Mus pahari
TCTGAGTTCGAGGCCAGCCTGGTCTACAGAGTGAGTTCCAGGACAGCCAGGGCTACACAGAGAAACCCTGTCTCAAAAAACCTAAAAAAAAAAAAAAAAAAAAAAAGACCTTCAATCATTTGTATATTTCTCCTCCTCAAAAATTCCTTCTCATGCCAGGCTGTGGTGGCACATCCCTTTAATCCCAGCACTCAGGAGGCAGAGGCAAGTGGATCTCTGTGTTCTAGGCCAGCCTGGTCTATACAGAGAGATCCAGGACAGCCAGGGCTACACAGAGAAACCCTGTCTCGAAAACAACAAAAACAAAAACAAACAAACAAAAATAAAAAAAGTCTCTTAAAAAATTAGTATGTTGGCAGTCATGTGTGGTGACGTATGTAACCCCAGCATTTGGGAGGCAAGAGAGTCAGGTGTTCAAGGTCATGCTCAGTTACATAATGAGCTTGAGGCCACCCTGGCTACATGAGACCCTATCTCAGACAAGCAAGCAAACAGCAAACAGAATAGCTATTGGGCCGGGATGTTAGTGGAGTTTCACACCTAGAGGATGTTAGGCTCTGTCTTGGGTCCCATCTCCAGAACTGTAATCAATAAATCAATCAATAACTTTTTTTTCCAAGATAGTGTCTCCCTAGGTTGCCCTGGCTTCCTTGGAACTTGCTACGTAGACCATACTGGTCTTGAACTCAGAGATCCACCTGCTTCTGTCTCCAGGGTGCTGGGGTTGAACGTGTGTGTCATCATGTCTGGCTTAATTTTTTAGATTTATTTATTTTTATTTTATGTGCATTGGCATTTTACCTGCGTGTGTGTCTGTGTGAGAGTGTCAGACCTTGAAGTTACATACAGTAGTGAGCTGCTGCGTGGGCTCTGGGATTTGAACCCAAGTCCTCCCGGAAGAACAGTCAATGTGTCCTTAATCTCTGAGCCATCTCTCCAGCTCTTAGTCTGGCTTAATTTTTGTTGTTATTTGTTTGTAACAGGGTCTCACTATGTAGCCCTGGCTGTCCTGGAGCTCTCTATGTAGACCAGACTGACCCTGAACTTAGAGAGATCCAGTTGCCTCTGCCTCTCAAATGCTAGCCTATAGTTCCCCACTATGCTCATCCTATTTCAATATATTCTTTTCCCCCCATTAATTATTTATTCACTTTACATCCCAATCACTTATTTTGACATTTTTAGTAATTAGCCTTGAACTCCCAAATATACAGCTCCCTCCTTTTGTCACTCACAGCCTACTTAGATATCCAACCATCGTCCCAGCTCAACACTAGAAAGCTCTCCTGCAATCGTACAGGGAATTTCCTATTTCTGTTAACAGCACCATCATCAACTCAAGTCACAACACACTCCAACTTTGGAACTTCCTTTAACTTCTCTCTTGCTCACACATCCCAAACCAAGTGAAATCCCACCGTTTGCCTGTTCTTCCTCCATTTCTGCTTCCCTGTCGTTTCTGTCCAGGAGTCGGGCTGCTGGCCGTCACAGATGCCTACATTGTTATTATATCCCTTTTGACTACATTGCTATAGCCTTTAAAAAATATCTATTTATTTTTATTATTTCAAAAAAGAAAGTTAATGCCTTTATTTGTGTGCTCACGCATATGTGTGTGGATTCCTAGGGATCCAGAAAAGAACATGAGATCCTCTGGAGCCGGAGTCAGACAGCTGTGAGCCATCTGTGCTAGAAATCCCATTCTAGTCCTCTGCAAGAGTGGCAAGTGTTTTTAACTGAGCCGTCTCTTCGGTGTCTTATTGCACTATTTTAAATGTTTTGTAAACATGTGTGCCCGGGTACGGTATGTATACGATACGTGTACGTGAGAGCAGACGCCCACAGAAGCCAGAACAGGGCCTGAGAGATGGCACAGCTCTTAAGTTTGGTTCCCAGGATCCACGGGGCAGCTAACAACCAACTGTAACTTCTGTTTTAGAGGATGGGCCACCTCAGAGCCTAGGAATGCCTGTGATACATAGTCATACATGTAGACAAAATAAACGTACACTTAAAGTAAAAACAGATAAAATGGTTTTTTCAAAAAATTAAAAAGCAAGGGGCCTGGTGCGCTCTGGAGCTGGACCGAGAGTGTGGTCTTCTGCAAGAGCAACGCTTTCTCTTTCTGTTTATTTACCATGAGACAGCATCTGGGGCGTGGCAGAGGGCTTCCAGGATGTCTTTCCAGCTCCTGACTCTGGGTCTTTAGCCTCTTCTCCTTAGTTCACACTGTAGGCACAGCACGGCTGGTTAATTTTCCTAAAAACCGTTGCCTCGGTGGTCAGCGCCCTTTGGCGGGGAGGCACGTTCTGCAGCCTTACCTCCTGGGAGATGGTGAAGTCATTAGGCTTTGCCACCGCTTTTGCCTGGCATCTAACCTTCAATACATACTAAGGATTGCTATTCATTTCTTCCGTTTTTTACGTTAACCTCCTGCTAGTCCAGTTTGCCTGAAGGTCCTATTCCACAGTCAAGCCACAGTCACCATTGATCTGAGCATTGCTTCATTCTATGTATGTGTTCGCTCTCCAGTTAGACCAGGACTTCTCTGATGCTATCTGGTGGGAACACAGATATATTTAAAAGCAGCTGAGGATGGTGGTACATACCTGTACCCTCAACACACGGGAACCAAGGAAGGAGGATTTTTAAAAGTATTTATTTTTTTTTGTGTGTGTGTGTGTGTGTGTGTGTGTGTGTGCATGTGTGTGTACACATGTATGGGTGGATCTGCAGAGGCCAGAAGAGGGTGTCAGGTTCCCTGGAGCTGGAGTTACAGGTCATTAGGAGACCCCTAATGTGGTTGCTTAGAACTAAACTCAGGTGCTCTGCCAGAACAGAGAGCATTCTTGACTTGGGAGCCACCCCTGCTTCCCCAGAAAGAGAATCTTGAGTTCAGGGCAAGCTAGGTTTCATAGTAACAAGATCCTGCCTCAAAATTAGTTAATTAATGTTCAGTCACAACTTGCATCTCCAGTGCCAACAAACAATATTTCAGAAGAATTTCAGCTTTGGGATTACAGCTTAGTTGGTCCCGTGCTGGTTTAGCTGACACAAAACTCCATTCAAGCCGCAGTACCACAAAAAACCAGGGTGATGGTACACACTTGTCATCCCAGCACTCCAGACGTGGAGGACAGGAGGACCAAGAGTTGAAAGATATTCTCAGCTGCGTAGCAAGCAAGAGGCCAGCCCGGGCTACATGAGAACCAGTCTCAAACAATAACATAAAGTTAAACTTTAGTATTTCTCAGTTGTAAACTCTTGAAAGTGTTTCCCAAGTTGAGGTTAGATTTAATCACTCTGGAATAAAGAAATAAGTGAACTATTTATATTTATCCTATTAACATGTAGCATACATTTCTTTTATTAAAAGGAGGCAGGTTGGGGCTGGAGAGATGGCTCAGTGGTTAAGAGCACTGACTGCTCTTCCAGAGGTCCTGAGTTCAATTCCCAGCAACCACAAGGAGGCTCACAACCATCTGTAATGGGATCCAATGCCCTCTTCTGGTGTGTCTGAAGACAGCTATGATGTATTCATATACATTAAATAAATAAGTAAATAAATAAATCTTTAAATAAAAAAAAAAGAAAAGGAGGCTGGGAAGGACCAGCATGATGGCTTAATAAGTAAAGGCACTAGACACCAAGCTTACAATGTGAGTTCAATCCTAGAACCCTCAGGGTGGAAAGAGAGATCCCCTCAAACTGTTCCCTGAACTCCACACATGTATCCTCAATACTTAACATACATACATACATACATGCATACATGCATAAATGTAATAAAATTATTTTTAAACATTGGGTTTAGGAAATAGCTAGGAGATGTACTAGGTAGGAGGCGGGATCCCAGAGATGGGAAAACATAGACTATGCTGTAAAAAGCTTATAGTCAGCTCTGGGAGCTACACCTGTACCCACATGAAACCCAGCAACTACAGTGTGATTTTAAAAAACCACCGTCCCCCCCCCCAAAAAAATGCATAAGTCTAGGCATGGTGGTACCTATAGTACCAGCATGTGGGAAGTGCAGGCAAGATCAGTTCAAAGTCATACTCAGCTACACAGATATTTCCAGACCACCAGGGACACAGAGTGAGATCGTGTCTCAAAATAACAACAGGGCTAGAGAGATGGTTCAGCAGTTAAGAACAGTAGCTGCTCTTCCAGAGAACCCAGGTTCAACTCCCAGCATGCATACCATGGCTCACAATTGTCTATAACTCCATAAAAGATCCAACACCCTCTTCTAGCCCTCTTAGGCACTGTGTTCACACTGGTATACAGACATAGATGCAGGCAAAACACACACACATGTAATTTTTAAAAATTACAATAACAGCAACAATAACTAAGGATGTTTTAAGGATGAAATATGTCTATGAAGAACACGTCAGAACAGTTGATAGGCTCTTTTGGCAAGCAACCTGCATGGCCCTTTTCAATTCCTCTCATTTGAACCAGACAAGAGTGAGGTTTCCAGATAGTTCCTGATAAGCTTATGCTATATGTGAGCTGAGCCTCCTTTCTTTTCAATTTTCTGCTTGGAACGAAACCTAAACTTTCAAAACAAGCTGTTCTCTACGAACACAGAAGCATTTAGCCGCTGAGCTGGTTTCAGGGAGCGACCGTGTCTTTGGTGGAATTTGGCCCATTTCCCAGGAAACAGTGTTTCCATTTCACAATGTAACAACAGGAAGAGTGTGAACTTTGCTTGGGATATAGATTCCTGCGCGGCCTCTGATTTCCACATCTCCATTGTGCTCTGCTTGGGAGAGTCCAGCTGTGCGTTGGCGGAGTGACTCACGTTTCCCTCAAGACACATATCCCTGAGTCCCAGGGGCTCTGACTAGTGTGGAAGGGCAGTTAGCTCAGTCTCTGGTCCTGAATCCCCTATGTGGCTTCCAAGATACAATGGTTTCCCCTTGGGCTGAAAAGGAAAGAAGCTATTGAGCTATGTAGATACTTATGCACCAAACATTGGATGGCTTACAAGTGATTGACAGAGTGACCATTTGACAACCAGAAAGGTACTCCAAAGAAGCAGGATCTATATGCACCGTTGGAGTGCCTAATAGTCTCTTGAAGGAAATACACAAAAATTAGAAGATGGTGGGTATTTGTGGTTGTGGTTGTGGTTGTGGTTGTGGTTGTGGTTGTTTGGGTGTTTGGTTTGATTTGATTTGGTTTTTTTCCAGACATGATTTCTTTATGTAGCCCTGGCTGTCTTGGAACTCACCATGTAGACCAGGCTGGCCTCAAACTCAGAGATCCTCCTGCCTCTGCCTCCTGAGTGCTGGGAGATTCAAGGTGTGTGCCAACACCACCTGGCAAAAGTTTTAAACTAGATATAGTGACTCATGGTTATGATGCCCCTCCCAGGAGGTGGAGACAGGAGGATTACTACAAGTTTGTGGCCAACCTGGGTTGCAGAGTGAGTTCCAGGCCTGACTGGAACGAGGAGAGAGAGAGAGAGGAGAGAGAGAGAGAGAGAGAGAGAGAGAGAGAGAGAGAGAGAGAGAGAGAGAGAGAGAGAAGGGGGAGAGAGAGAAACTTGCTTCAATAAACAATGAAGAAAAACTAGATGCTTCAAAAAGGTGAATGTCATTCAGCATAAACAAATATGTAATAGTTAAGATCTCCAGAATAAAAGGAAGAGACTATCTTTAAACAGTTTTTGTTTTGTTTTGGAGGCAGGGTCACAAGTAGTTCAGGCTGGCCTCAAATTCGGTATGACCCTGAAGATGACCTTGAGCCCTTGATCCTCCACCTAAGTGCTGAGATCCTGTGCAGGTCCCACCATATCTAGGCTAAAAGTTTTCATTTTTTAAAATGTTTAAATTTGCAGGAAAAAAAAAATTCACGTGTCAGGGTCTCTCTATGTAGCATGACTGGCCTGGAACTAGCTATGGAGCCTAGGTTGCTCTCAAACTCACCGAGGTCCATCTGCCTCAGCCCCTTCAGTGCCGGAAGTTGAGATGTGAGTTATCCATTGGGTTTACAGTCAAACCCCAGACCGTATGCATGCTAGGTAAGCACTCCAGCCCCAGAGACACACTCTCCAGAGACACACCCTCCAGAGACACACCCTCCAGCTGGATAACTGTCTCTTTAAAGGGCTCCCTTCAACTGGGGCAACAGCTCCTCATTCTGCCCTTGACTTTGATAACAGACTTTTGAAGGTTACATGACACTCATTCTGAAAATGTTGCCCAAGTTCCCATGAGATTAGGTGGAGGGGATTTGTCACAGCAGGGACAGCGGAAAGAGGGAAGCTGGGTTCCTTTTCTATCTCCTCAGGTAGACAAAATATGTGACTTGCCCATTACTACGGCAGTTATCCTTGGTCACTTAAGGGTCAAGGATGCCATCTGCCAGCCAGATTTCCCGTAGGAAAGGACTCCTTATCTCTCTTATAAACTGTAAATATTTTTTTCCAGAGCAATATTTTGAGACATTTTTAGTTTAATATTCAATTTCTCAATGAACTTTTGCTCATTAGTTTAAGAATGCATTGAATTTTCAGGTTAAATTAATGAGTTCTCTGGTAGCTGTTCAATGATAATTTTTATTTAAGTATATATATATATATATATATATATATATATATATATATATATATATTTATATATATATATATATATATATATATATATTTGTGGGTACAAATGTTTTGACAGTATGCATGTATATGCACCATATATGCCTGTTGGATCCTCTGAAACTTTTTGTGACCTACCTTATGGATGCTGGGAATTGAGCCCTGGTCCTCTACAAAAGCAGTAAGTGTTCTAACTACTGTACCATCTCTCCAGCCCTAGAATGGTAATCCTCTAATTCCATTTTATTTCTTCTCTATTCAAATTGATGTTCTCCAAGGGAATCTCTCTCTCTCTTCTGTTTGACTTATATAAACTATAGACTTTTGAATTACTATTTTATTTAATGATGTATAATTTTTTTACTCTCACTATTTTTGTTTCAACTACATCTCCTGTAGTCTAGGCTAGGCTTGAATTCTTGATCCTCCTCCTCCTCTACCCATTATAGGCCTGCTTTCACGACCACCAGTATCATCGATTTGATGCTCAAATTGTCCCAGATTTGGAAGTAGAAGGTCCTCCAGGCTAGTTTATGGACCATTTTGCTATGTGCACACCACTCCTCAGACCCTCTCATATTGTTCTTACAAGATACTCGACGTTGCCAGGCAGTGATGGTGCACGTCTTTAATCTAGCACTCCTGAGGTAGAGGCAGGCAGATCTCTGTGAGTTCCAGGCCAGCAAGGCTACACAGAGAAACTGCGTATCAAAAAACAAAAATAAAAACCAAAACAAAACAAACACAAGATACTAGATGTGAATTCTCCCAGCTCCTCCCTGACAGTGTTGTTTTGTTAGATCCTGCAGCAGGCTCAGCTTGTCTACCTGCAGCAATGGCAGCGGCACCACTGTAGGTTGATTAGTAAAGGGACAGTCTGTTGAAGGAAGAAAAAGGAAGGAAGGAAGGAAGGAAGGAAGGAAGGAAGGAAGGAAGGAAGGAAGGAAGGAAGGAAGGAAGGAAGGAAAGGAAGGCAGAAAAGAGAGAGTCGGGGTCACAACACAGTGGTCGAGCCAGCGTTCGCTTGGAACCCTTGAGGTCCTAAAACCCCACGGTAACCCTCCTGCACCGCTAAAGCAAACAAAACTCACTATCTGGTAGCATAAAATCATCCAGAACAATTGCAAGTCCTTAAATTTTGTTTGCTTGCTTTTGAGACAGTCTCCTTTAGTCTAGCCTGGTCTCAACTTCTCTGTGAAGTCTGGGATGGCTTTAAATTCCTGATTGTCTTGCCTCTCCTTCCTCAGCGTTGGAGTTACAGATGTGTGCTACCCCATCGTGTTAACGCTGTGCAGGATCCGTTGGTGCATGCTAGACCAGCTCTCTTGTTAAAGGATCTGAACCTTCAGCCCTACTAGTAAGTCGTAAGCACAGGACTTAAATATCTTAACCAGAGAACGCTGTGCTCAGGGATCAACAAGGCAATCTAGGAAGTCAAGGAGAACTGAGTCGGGTCGGCTCCTCTTCTGCTTCTGGGAGAGTAGCAACGCCAGCCTCGAGATGTCTAAAGACCCCACTACAGTAATAGCACAGCCTAGACCCCGCCTTAGAGGGCAGTGAGGGTCTCCCTGGGCGACCCTGCGGGAGGGGCGGACCAGCTTCCGGCTCAGCTCTAGATTATCCCACCAGAGGGCGCGCTGATGCAGCCGTGAGTGTGCCTGTCACTATCTGGGCCAAGGCAGCTCTATCTTGATCTCCTCTCTTGCCTCTTCTGGTAAGCCCTCCATTGAGAACCAAACGCTGGGTAAAGTTCTGGAGCGCTGCTGCATGTTGAGGAAGAAATCATCACCTGTTTGGTGGGATGTTTTTCAGAAAGGCAGGTCTTTTTTTTTTTTTTTTTTTTTTTTTTTTGGTTTTTTTCGAGACAGGGTTTCTCTGTGTAGCCCTGGCAGTCCTGCAACTCACTTTGTAGACCAGGCTGGCCTCGAACTCAGAAATCTGCCTGCCTCTGCNTCCCAAGTGCTGCGCCACCACCGCCCGGCAGAAAGGCAGGTCTTGTCTCCAAGTCTTAGAAGCTTGACGGCAGATCCTGTGTTCTGCTGCAAAATGACTTTGACAGCATGTCTGGAGTCACAACAGAGAAGTTCAGCTATCCAGTAAAGGTAGCCATGTTCCTGGCCGTTATTAATGTACATTTGTATCATACACTGGAAGTGAGCTGCCTCTTGGCTCCATGTGCTGCGTAACCTTCCTCCGCTGTGTGAACTGCCTTTTATTAAAGATTTGGGAGAGTGGGGGGAGGTTCTACAATTTTAAGCATTTTTAAAAATTATTTTTCATATTAGGATAAGCCTTAATTTGAAAAGAAAGTCACAAGGTCTCTGGGAAATACTCTGAAACACATAAAAACTAGCAAGAGTGTTAGGTGCGTGCACATTGGCATCCCATGGTTCCTCCAGAAGGTTCCCCACAATTTCATACTGTGTAGCCCTGTTTTTAGAAGTCCTTAACTGAGAGGTAGACACTGAAGCACAGAGGTAAAGGGACTTGTGTGGAGTCAGACTGCAAGGAGATGCACAGGAAGGGTCCAGAAATCATCATTCCTTTTGTTATCTTTGATAATATGTATAAAAACCAGAAGAGGGTGTTTCAGTCAAGGCACACTGTAAGCTGCCCAGTGCCAGTATGGGAATTGAAGTCTGGAAGGGCAGAACACATTCTTTTGTTTGTTTGTTTGTTTGTTTTTGTTTTGCTTTTTGGTTTGAGGTTGATGTTCAGGTTTTTTGTTTGTTTGTTTGCTTGGTTTGATTCGGGTTTTTTTGTTTTTTGTTTTTTGTTTTTTTTGTTTTTGAGACAGGGTTTTTCTGTGTAGCCCTGGCTGTCCTAGAAATCACTCTGTAGACTAGGCTGGCCTTGAACTCACAGAGATCCACCTGTCTCTGCCTCAAAGGCGCTGGGATTAAAAGGTAAGGGTTGACACCACCTGGCAACATGTATTAGTTGTGTGTGTGTGTGTGTGTGTGTGTGTGTGTGTGTGTGTGTGTGTGTAAGAGAGAGAGAGAGAGAGACCTTACTTCTGTGGAGGTCAGAGGACAACTTTGTGACATTAATTCTCTCTTTCTACCTTTACTGGGTTCCAGGAATTGAACTCATGTCCCTGGGCTTGCTCAGCCAGCACCTTCATCTGCTGAGCCATCTCAGCTTTATTTTTAATTTTAAGTTAAAAAGTTAACTTGTAGGGCTGGAGAGATGGCTCAGCCGTTAAGAGCCATCTTGACTGATCTCCCAGAAGTCCTGAGTTCAATTCCCAGCAACCACAAGGAGGCTCACAACCATCTGTAATGGGATCTGATGTCCTCTTCTGGTCTGTCTGAAGATAGTGACAGTGTACTCATATACATAAAAATAAATAAATAAACAGAGTTTACAAAGAAATTAACTTGTAGGCCAGGCTGGCCTGGAACTCAAATCTTAGATACCTGTCTCTTCCTTTCAAGTGCTGAGATTGAAGGCATATGCCACAACTGCCCAGCTGTGTCCCAAGTTTCTATGAAGATACTTCTTTTATTCCTGAGGTGGTTTCTTTCTTTTTCTTTTCTTTTTTTAAGATTTATTTTTTATTGATGTGTATATAATTTATAAGGGGGTGGGAGAGATGTGAGTTCAGTACCTATAGAGGCCAGAAGAGGGCACCAGAGTCACAGGCAGTCTCATGTGGGTACTGAAAATCCAACCCAGGTCCTCTAGAAGAGCAGAATACCTTCCTAACTGCGGTGCTATCTCTCAGTCTGCTCCTTCCCCCAGGTCGTGTCTTGTGACCCCAATCACCTCTTCCTCTAAGTTTCTCCAAAGTTTTCTAAATTTTCCTAAGTCTAGGGGGAGAAGGGATGGCTCTGAGGGTGAGAGCATTCACTATTCTTCTAGACGGTCAGAGTTCTATTCCCAGAACCCAAGTCAGATGGCTCACAACTGCCTGTCACTCCAGCCCCATGGACCCAGTGCCCTCTTCTAGCCTCTACAGGTACCTGTACTCATATGGTATACACACACATGTACACAAAAGTTTTTAAAAAATTTTTATGAGTCTGTTCACCAACTTTCCAGTTGGCTGGTCATTAGAAACTTCTATTAAATGTCCTTCCTTCCTCTCTCAGTGTTAATGTGTCTAAGTGTTTTGCCTGCATATATGTCTGTGTGCCATGTGTATGCTTGTCCCGCGCCAACCGTCTCGCCAGCAAGAACGACGCGGCACACAAACAGGATCCTTCTGTAGCAAAGCTTTTATNAAAAAAAAAAAAAAAAAGAGACTGTCATATCTCATTGGGTGGTTGTGAGCCACCATGTGGTTGCTGGGATTTGAACTCAGGACCTCTGGAAGAGCAGTCAGCACTCTTACTCGCTGAGCCATCTCTCCAGCCTGGAACAGCCGGCACTCCTAACTGCCGGGCTGTCCTTCCAGCTCCCTATGTTCTGTTATCTATTATCTATTATCTATTATCTTTGTTCACTACTTTCTTCCTCTTTAGTGTATTTTGCTTTTTCAATTTCCAGAAATAAATGTTTAGCTCATGAGTTTATAGCCTTTTTTTTTCTTTTCTTTTCTAATATATTCATTAAAAGCTATAAATCTCTATGTAGTCCAAGCTGGCCTCAAATTCTGGATTGCTTCAGCCACCTAAGCTGGTACTGCCACCCTTAGCTGTCATGGTCTGACCCTCCACCCCCAACCCCCAGTAGCTGTAGCCCTTTTGTTCCATGCCTACTGGTCACTGACACAGAGAAGTAACATGGCTCAGGGACATGCTGGCCACATCCCCTGTTTTGTTCTGTAGGTTCTCAATGTTCTGCATGAGGTTTTCTAATCTTAAGAAACTCCACAAAGCTTTCCATAGAACCCATCAAACCAAAGGTCAATAGGAACTGTTATGTCCAAATATCTTGAGTCAGAGCTGACCACTGGGCAGCCCTTCCTGCACCTACGTATGACCTCACTATGGTTTTTATGGCTGACACTGAAGAATGCTACTAATAAGCCCAACAGTTATGATTATAATACTCATGCTCTAGTTCCTCAATTTTCTGATATTCTGCTGCTCACCACCGCCCCTCCTTTCCCTTACTCGGGACCAATCAGCTTAAAGGTCAGCTGATAATATATTCCTAGTAAGCCAGCTCCTCCCCTCCTTGCCCTTTAAACTTTTTTTTCGAGACAGGGTTTCTCTGTATAGCCTTGGCTGTCCTGGAATTCACTCTGTAGACCAGGCTGGCCTCGAACTCAGAAATCTGCCTGCCTCTGCCTCCAGAGTGCTGGGATTAAAGGCGTGCACCACCACGCCCGGCGCCCTTTAAACGTTTGAACCCAGTTTTTCCTACAAAAAAGCCTGCTCTGAGAGCAGACTAGTTGCAGTCAGGCTCCCGGGTCCCTTGGCGTCCTGGACGTCTAATGCTATGATGTGCATCCGATAAATTATTCTTGCTTACCTGAGATCAGTGTTTTCATGGTTAGAGTGGAGATTCCAGAACCTCAACATTAGCCTTGCAAGCATCTAATTATAAAATAAATGTGCTCTTAAAGAAAGATTACAAAAAGCCAAACATGGGCTTTTCACCGCGAGAGGCAGGTATCCCATACCGTCGTTATCATTACCAAGATTGCTTTATCATCCTCTGCCACCCACATCTCTATGTCACCCATACACACCACAGGAGAGCTGTAGATGCTACCATGTCCTTTACCCCAAATTCTACAGCACTATTTCCTAACGACAAAAGCACAATCTTTTATGTGACCACAGGACAACTGTTAAAATGAGGAAATTCAACACAGATGTGATACCATCGAACCTATCACAAAATCTCATCAACGGTCCAATAATGACAGCTGTGAGCTCTCTCTGCTACAGGGTCCAGTTCAGGACCACATAGTGCATCAAACAGATTAAGTGTTCTTAATTTCATTTTTTTAGATTTTTATTTTATGCGTATGAGTGACTTTGCCTGAGTTTTCATACATATACCATGAGCATAGCTAGTGCCCAAGGACGACAGAAGAGAGTGTTGGCTCCCCTAAAACTGGAGTTATGGGTGGTTGTGAGCCCCCATGTGGGTGTTGAGAACAGAACCCAGGTCCTCTGTAAGAGCAACAAGTACTCTTCATCACTGACCCATCTCTCCAGCCTCAAGAGCATTTTAGAGCAGCCTTTGACTGTAAAAGGCCCCCAGACCTTAATAGAACTGATTCCATGATGGAAGTACCACTCAGGCCAGAGAACTCAGCATACAGGCAGCACCACCTGCCAAGACAAAAACAGAGACCCAATCCATTAAAATCCATAGTTCTGGGAAAGTCTCTAAATGCACTTGATAGGTCATTTCTCCACTGGTGAACTGAGCCAATTCAAGCATGATTAGATTATACTAAAGGCAGGTTTATTGGGAGCTGCTCTCTGGCCAGTTGACTGGTCCCAAGGATTGAGGCCAGTGGAGTTTCCATGGGGGGAAGGCAGAAGAGAAAGAGAAAGAGAAAGAGCAGAGAGAGAGAGAGAGAGAGAGAGAGAGAGAGAGAGAGAGAGAGAGAGAGAGAAAAGACTATGGGGGGAGGGGGTCTGGATTATATAGGGAGGAGCCTCTAGGGGAAGGGCAGCTCAGCCCCTGGGCTGGAAAGTTCAAGGTTGGGGGCTGGGTATGCCAGGTAAGGATTGAGGGATGCTGGGAGAACCTGGAGGTCTTCGGATGACAGGTAAAATATTCACCTCAGTCCTTTGTTGGGGATCTGAAACAAAAAAGTACTAACCTTGCATTTTGGCTTCTTTGTTCTGCTTCTGGCTAACTGTCCTTGTTAGCTAAAGTATGTCAACCCAGGATATGTTTTTCTTAGTCTTAAAAGCTCACCCTGAGAAAGGCTCTGTGCTACACTGGGATCCCAAACACTCAGTACAGTTGCCAACCAGCTAAAAAACGACTTTCTATTGGCTTAAACTCATGTCTGAACAGTCTCCCATGATGGATACCCTACAGCATGTCACGGGAAAATTTCTAACAAGCTAGTTGTTTTTGTTGCTGTTTTAAATTTTATTGTTATTGTTACTATTATTATTGTGCACACCATAAATGTAGTGGTCAGAGGGCAACTTTGTAGATTGTGGTTCCCTCCCTCCCTTCCCCTCCCTCCCCTCCCCCTCCCTTCATTTCCTTCCCTCCCCCTCCCCTCCCTTCCCTCCCTCCCTCCTCTTCCTTTCTTTCTTCCTTCCTTTCTTCCTTTCCTTCTTTCTCTCTTTCTCTTTCTCTTTCTCTTTCTTTCTCTTTCTCTTTCTCTTTCTCTTTCTCTTTCTCTTTCTCTTTCTCTTTCTCTTTCTCTTTCTTTCTCTTTCTCTTTCTCTTTCTCCTTTTCTTTCTCTTCTCTTCTCTTCTCTTCTCTCCTCTCCTCTCCTCTCCTCTCCTCTCCTCTCCTCTCTTCTTTTCTTTTCTTTTCTTTTCTTTTCTTTAAGACAGGGTTTCTTTGTTTAGCCATGGTTATCTTGGAACCAGATCTGTAGACCAGGCTGGCCTCAAAAAAACAGAGATCTACCTGCCTCTGCCACCAGAGTGCTGTTGTGTGCCACCACCACCCAGCCTCTTTCTTTCATACATGAGGGCCAGGGATTGAACTCAGGCCCCAGGCTCACAGTAGGAACTTTAATCTGCCGAGCCAACTTGCCATCCCAGAGTAATTCTTTTGTAGAATGCATGCTAATTTTAGTTGATTTTCTATATGCTGTAATTAGATTTAGATTATGGAAGATCTCAAATTCAAGAGCAACACTGAAACAAGTTGCCCTTTTGGATAAAAAGTTGGGCTTTTGGAAAGATAGCAATACAGGGGCTCTGAAGAGAAATCAGACTCACAAGGGCAAGTGGGTCTTCCTCTTACATGGTTCATGGAGGTGGGGGAGTGGGGGAGGTCTCATGACACAGAGTTGATGAGTAGCCATGGTACTTGCTTGGAGTAAAGTTGTCTGTGATTTCTAATCAGCAGGTGAAGGGGGAAGGTTCAGCCCTTTAGTTAATGCGTGTCCGTCAGAGAGCAAGCACTCCTGACAGCTTAGGGCTCTTGGTGAGCATCCTTTGGGGAAGTGAGAATTAGAGGATTACAGAGTTACAGACGGCCACAGTAAGATGTCTGATTTTGTGGAGCAGCTGTGAGGGCAGAGAATTCACTTAAGTAAATTCAGATGGGGTTCGCCTCCTCTCTACACTGTAGCACTGTTTTTAAAATTCTAATTAATAAGTCATTTATAGAATTCCATTTTCATTATATGTATGTATGTATAATTTTCTTCTATATACACTTAAGTTTTTGCCACTGGTTTTAATATACATTAATTCATTCTTTATGTGACAATGTTTAAGTACTTATAAAGTAATAGGTTTAATGGTGATATTTTCACTCAACATATAACATTATTAGCATTACTGTTATTTTGAGACTAAACCTCACTCTTTTAGCCCAGGCTGACTTTGAACTCATGGACAGGCAGTCTTCCTACCTTAGCCTCCAGGGTGCTGGGAATACAGGTTTATTTGTCCTTCTCTGCACTTCTTTCCCTTCTCTTTCTGGTCCTCTTGCTTTCTTTGTAACTAATTATAGTGGGTCCCCCCCCCCAGATCGAGTATCACTAGAGCTGTAAGATAATGATTTTCTAACTCTACCGTTCCTTCTACAACTGGTTGCCTCTCTGTCACCCATCTACCAGTCATCAGTTTTCACTCTGCTGTTGTTCAATGGATTACATCATCCATTTATTACCAAGTTGTTTAAAACTTAACCAACAAGTTAATAGAGATGTTTAAATGTCTTTCAGACAATCTGAGACCAGTGAGAGGGTAAAGATACTTGAGTCCCATCCCAGGAACCATGGTGGAAGGAGAGAACTGACCACTGTAGGCTGGCACGTATTTATTCATGAGTGCAAACACGTGCATGTGTGTGTGCATACACACCCACAATGCACAAGACATCGAGGTGTATTTTCTATATAATACAGTTCACTCCTTCCGAGTGTACAACTTAACTTTACCAAAGCCATGTGAGGCCACTGTAGATTCATCTGGGGGCACTTGCATGGCCTACATACAAATTCTACCCATTTGCTTTCAACTTTATAATTTAAGAGTATACACTACAATTCTATTTTTTATCCTTTCTGATCATTTCTGTCATTTAAATCAATAATCATTTTTCTTTCTCTCATCTTATTCTTTTTGTTGTTGTTTTAGTTTGGTTTGGTTTCAAGACAAGGTTTCCTGTGTAGCCTTGGCGGTCCTGAAACTCACTCCAAACCAGGCTGGTCTTGAACTCACAAAGCTCTTCCTGTCTCTGCCTCCTGAGTGCTGGGATTAAAGGCATGCACCACCACCACCCGACTTATATTTATTAATGAAGTTGATGTGATTGAATTTAGTGTTATTATTTCATATTTTCCTATGCTTCCTGCTTGTCTCCTTTGTTGTTATTGTTCTGTTGTTCCTTTATGCCATCTTGTATGGAATTAATTGTATACTTTTTAGAATTCTAGTCTTATTTATGTGGTTGTCAGAAGACAACTTGTAAGAATCAGTTCTCTCTTTCTACCTTGTGGGTCCCAGGTTTCAGGCCATCAGGCAAGTACCCTTAACTGCTTGACCCATCTTGCCAACCACAAAGGTCTATTTACTTAATTCAATTTATTTTTGAGCCACGGTCTCACCAAGTGTCCTTAGCTGGTCTGGAACTCACTATACACACCAGGTTGGTCTCAAACTCAGAGAGAGCTCTCTGCCTGTAAGAGATTCAAGGTGTGTGCCACCCGGCCTAGCCCAAATTCTTTATTTTTCTCTTTATGTGTATGAATGTTCTGCCTGCATGTATATCTGTGTACCACGCTTGTGTCTCGTGTCCTCAGAGTCCAGAAGTGTTGCAGTCTCTGGAACTGAAGGTATAGACTGTTTTGTGCTGCCACAAGGGCACTAGGAATTTAACTTTGGTTTTCTGGAAGAGCAGCCAGGCAGCCAGTGCTCCTAACCACTTAAGCATCCTTCCATCTCTCTCATATATATATATATATATATATATATATATATATATGAATGGGTGTGTGCAGGTGTGCATTTATGAATCAGAGGAACACCTCAGTTGTCATCTTCAGGAATGCTGTCCCCCTCCTTTGAGACAGGGTCTCTCGCTGGCCTGGAGCTCACTGACTAGGCTGGGCTGGAGAGCCAGTAAGCCTCACTCTACCTGTCCAGCCCTGGGTTCACAGGTCCACACTGCCACGCCCAGCTTTCCCCCTTGGTTCTGGATTGAACACTGGTATTCCTGCTTCCTCCTGTTTAGCTGCACCTCTTCACATCTTTTTAGTGATTGTTACAGAGATTACAGAAAACAAACTTCCACATTTTACAGTCTACTTAACATTAACTCTGTGACAATTCCCATGGAATATGAGGCTCTTAGCGTTTTTATAGCTCCGTTCCATTCTTTTGGTGGAGGACTGGGGTTGCTTTATTTTATTTTATTTTATTTTATTTTTGAGACAGGATCTCCCTGGCTGTTCTGGAACTCATTATATAGCCTGGCTCTGAACTCATGGAGATCCCCCTGCCTCTGCCTCCCAAGTGCTGGGATTAAAGGCATATGCCACTACTCCTGGCTGTAGTCCATTCTTTTTGCAGTATCATGTGTACTGTACAAGCCATACAATGGTCTAATTCCTGCACTATTTTTTTTTTTAATTAAGAAAGAAAAAAGGGGGGCTGGAGAGATGGCTCAGTGGTTAAGAGCACTGACTGCTTTTCCAGAGGTCCTGAGTTCAATTCCCAGCAACCACATCGTGGCTCATAACCATCAGTAATGGAATCTGATGCCCTCTTCTGGTGTGTCTGAAGACAGCAACAGCTTACTCACAACAAATAAATAAATCTTAAGAAAGAAAGAAAGAAAGAAAGAAAGAAAGAAAGAAAGAAAGAAAGAAAGAAGGAAAGAAAGAAAAAAGTCGGGCTAGACAGATGACTCAGGGGTTAAGAGCAGTGACTGCTCTTCCAGAGAACCCAGATTGAATTCCCAGCAACCACAGGGCAGCTCACAACTGTCTGTAACTCCAGTTCCAGGGAATGGGATGCCATCACACCAATGAGCATAAAATAAAATCAAATAAATTTTTAAAAGAAAGAAAGAAGGAAGGAAGGAAGGAAGGAAGGAAGGAAGGAAGGAAGGAAGGAAAGAAAGAAAGAAAGAAAGAAAGAAATAAAGAAAGAAAGAAAGAAAGAAAGAAAGAAAGAAAGACAGAAGCCCTTGGAGTCCCCACGTGTTTATCGCGTGGCCCTTTCAACCCTGGAGGTGGGAGTTTGTATCCTGTGCTGCTGTTGATCTCTTCCCTTCAGCGGAAGAACTTTCACAAGCCACAAGGTTCAGATCTAGCAGCCGCAAACTCTTCGATTTCATTTATTTTCTCTCTCCTCTCCCCTCTTCCCGCCTCCTCTCCTTCTCGAAGTCTTCAAAGCTACGGCCTTGCATTTGCCACAGGCTTAAATCTCCAGTCCCTACTTTTTTTTTTTTTTAAATTTCATGAAGAATATTTTCATTGGATCTAGAATTTTAGATTAGCACTTTTTTTCTTTTCAGCACTTTAGTAATAAAATTGCACGCACACACAAATGTACAGAGAAAGAAAGAGAGGGAGGGGGAGGGGAGGGAGAGGGAGAGAGAGAGAGAGAGAGAGAGAGAGAGACAGAGAGAGAGAGAGAGAAAAAAGAAAATGAAAATTTAGTTTTCCCAAAGGGAGTCTCACTGGAGAAACAAACTACTTTTAAGGAA
>NC_034603.1:68455759-68457036 GCF_900095145.1 Mus pahari
TATATAGCTCTGGCTGTCCTGGAACTCACTTTGTAGACCAGGCTGGCCTCGAACTCAGAAATCCGCCTGCCTCTGCCTCCTGAGTGCTGGGATTAAAGACATGTGCCACCACTGCCCGGCTTCCCTTTAAGTTTATAAAATTGTGGGGACTTTGGTTTTTTTTTTTTTCCCAAGGTTTATTTGTTTATTAGACACCATGTAGGTGTCTAGTAGGCTAAAAGTTGTTTTAAAAAATAAATGAAAAAGGAAACTGGGGCTAGGGTGTCCTCTGCTTGGCAGAGGGCTTGCCTAGCATATGCCTGATCTTTGGTTTGCTCCTCTTCATGCCAGAACCCACAGATAGCATATGCTGGGTAGTTTTCATCCATTTGACACAAACAAGTGTCATCTGGGAAGAGGGAACCTTAACTGAGGAGTTGCCACTCATTACATCGGGCCATTGTTTTTAGTTGATTAATGGATCATGGGAGGGCTCAGCCCACTGTGGGTGGCCCCACCCCATAGGCAGGTGATCTTTGATCCTATAAGAAAGGAAGCTGAGGGGCTGGAGAGATGGCTCAGCAGTTAAGAGCACTCACTGACTGCTCTTCCAGACTTCCTGAGGTCAAATCCCAGCAACCACATGGTGGCTCACAACCATCCATAATGAGACCTGAAGACCTCTTCTGGTGTGTCTGAAGACAGCTATAGTGTACTTAAATATAAACAAATAAATCTAAAAAAAAAAAAAAAAGGAAGCTGAGCAAGCCAATAAGTAGCAGTTTTCCATGGTGAGAACATTGTAGCACATTGCTGAAATCCCAAGGGCTCTGGAATGACTGCTTTGGAAACACCTTCTAGTCCTGACTGTTTTGTGTCAGAATATATACCCTCAGCCTCCACCCCAGCCCCAATGGCTTTGGCAACACTTTTAGGACTCTCCAAGACCCTAACTATGGGCCAGACATATTAGCCAGAAAAACTGATGTTCTATAAGCTAAAACATAAAACTAAAATAAGAGAAAGTCTAAATCAGAAATAATTGACATAGCCTGGCATGATGGCGCACACCTCCTTTAATCTTAGCACTCAGGAGGCAGAAGCAGGTGGAACTCTGTGCATTCAAGGCCAGCCTGATCTACAAAGTGAGTTCCAGGATAGCCAAGGCTACATAGAGAAACCCTGCCTTAAAAAATGAGAGAGACGCCGGGCGTGGTGGCGCACGCCTTTAATCCCAGCACTCGGGAGGCAGAGGCAGGCGGATTTCTGAGTTCGAGGCCAGCCTGGTCTACAAAGTG
>NC_034603.1:68457446-68472882 GCF_900095145.1 Mus pahari
GAGAGAGAGAGAGAGAGAGAGAGAGAGAGACCTAGCTGATTCAATGCTGAGGGAAAGATGTAATTTGTACCAAGAAACAAAACTCTCGAGAAAAGAAGGCTCGCTCTCTCTCTCTCTCTCTCTCTCTCTCTCTCTCTCTCTTTCTTGGTTGCTGCTATATTTTCATGGCTAAGCCTAGTGCCTAGCATCTGGTATAATATTTTTCCACTTAATAAATATTTTTGACAGAAAGGGCAAGGTAAGGGAGACTGGGACGTAGCCTCTTCCCTCAGACTTTGCTTACTCGTGTCTAATGTGTACCAGAGTTCCAGTTAAGGCTAGAGCTTTACGAGTTAGAGGAGCTTCTTTGCTTTGTCTTCCCGATTTGTTTGTTTCTTTGGTGCTGGGAGTTGAACCCAGCGGCTCCAGGCGCCAGCTGAGCTCTCTGCATGGAAGCTGCTTCCTCAAAGCTGCTTTTTGGGAGGCTGTGGGAACCACTGGGCCAGGGTCTTCTACAGACCTGGCACAAAAGAAAATGGCAGTTTATAAAGGTACATGGACACTTACACGCCCAGTGCTAGGATGAGGCGTTTAATTTTGGTTGGGCATGTTAATTAGTGAGCCACAGAGGGCTTCTGATTGCTGGACTTTAATACTTCCATAGTTCAATCTCCTTAGCCTTAGAAGGAGGAAGTAGCCAAATAAGGGCGTAGACCTCAGTAGCTTTAAGAATGTAATCCAACAGTAGCCAGGTTGTAATGGTGCACGCTTTTAATCCCAGCACTCGGGAGGCTGGCAGATCTCTGAGTTTGAGGCCAGCCTGGTCTACAGAGTGAGTTCCAGGACAGCCAAGGTTACACAGAGAAACCCTGTTCCAAAAGGGAGAAGGGCAAGGCCACGCTCTCCAGGCTCAAGTTTGCCAGAGTCCCTTCATAGTCCAGGCCCAGTAAGACTACAAAGTGAGACACTGTCTCAAACAGCAGTCAGAGGTGGGGGTGTAGCTCAGTTGGTAGCATGCTTGTCCAGCACCCTGGCAGCCTGGGTCCCGGCCCCACTCTGTTCACTGCAGGAGTGGCTGTGCACACCTGTTATCCCAGCACTCGGGAGGCAGAGACAGGAGGATCTGAAATCCAAGGGCATCCTCAGCTACATGGGAGTTGGAGGCCAGCCTGGGCTACATGAGACTCTGCTTCAGGAAAAAAGAAAAGGAGCTGGAGGCAGCATTGTAGCCGCACAGCCTCTGGGACTCTCTTTATAAATACAGACGCTGTCTCTGCGTGTTGAAAAACCCCAGAAGCACTAAAACTATGTACACACTTGATACCAGGGGCCCAATTTCGAAAGAGTATTCCTCTCTAAAAGGAAGCAGAGCTCCTTGGAGAAATGGACGGCAGAAGAGGGAAGGTGTAAGCTAAGCTGGAACACCCTCTTAGGACAGAAATTCCCCAAGTCCACCCTGCAAAGGAAGGAAACCTGTCAAAAACAGGAAGAAGGTCCCTTCCCAGTAAAAGCTGAGCTGTTCCTTCACAGAAAGCCTTTCCTAAATAAGAAGCAAGCACATATAGATAAAATATAAAAAGGAACTTCCTGAAGGCACCAGCAAGCAAGCAAACGTTAAGAAACCTGGAAAGATGGCCTCCTTAAGGATTGCTTTCCCAGTACCTGGTGTTGAGTTGTCACAAGTGTCAGGTTTCAAACCTGGAATGAATGGCTGAGGTGCCTGTTTAACACATCAAACCAGACCTGGCTGCCAGGTTCTCCCAGCATCCCTCAGTCCTACCTGTTACAGGGCCCTTCTGGCTGGTTTACCCAACTCCTTACCCTGAATTCTCCAGCGCAGGGGCTGGGCTGCTCTTCCCTATGTAATGCAGTCATTTTGGTTACCTGCTCTTTTTGTACCATTGAGCCTCCTGATACCCATGCTCTCTCCTCTCCCTTCTCCTCCCTGACTCTCCACATGGCCCAGCTCAGTCTCGTCATCTCTACTCTGGAGTCTCCCAGATGTTCCTGCCTCTGACCATGCTCTTCCATATATCTAGAATAAACCTTCTCCTCCACCATACCTAGGACTGTTATGTTTCATAAAACGGCTGTATACTGCGGTGGGAGGGAGGGTCTGGGAAGGGAGAGGGACATGCTGAGGTGTACCTGAACAATCATGCCAAGAGATAGGCTTAGTATAGAAGGAAGTTTATTGGGAGAAGGAAAGGGGAGCTGGGAAAGAGGAGAGACAGAGAAGAGGGGGGACAGGGAAGGACAGAAAGAGAGAGAGGAGAGAGAGGAAGAGGCTGGCCAGGAACACGTGTCGACAAAGACAGAGTGTGAAGAAGGGGAAGAGAAAGAAAGGGAGATGGAGAGAGAGCTGTGGTGCAAGCAATCCTCTTAAACACCTGGCTGGCACCTGGTGGCAGGTGATGATGTAAGCTGTTGCTAGGCCACCGTTGCTAGGCTCCTGGGAGCCTAGTGGAATTGTCTGTAAGCCAACCAGGACCATTTTCTTTGCTTTTCATTTCTTTTTCTTATTCATCTGATGCTGAAACCTAGGACTAATCATGTTCCTTTTCTTTCTTTTTTTTTTTTTTTTTTTTTCCACTCAGCAACTACCTGTAATTCCAGTGCCCTGGGATCGGAAGCTTTTTCTGGCTTCTGAGACACCTGCACACATGTAACACACAGACACATTCGAGGAACACACGCACACACACACACACACACACACACACACACACACACACTTCAAGAGCAGGTCTCTAATCCTGGCTAGCCTTGAATTCCTGAAGTTGTTGAGTGAGATCTTGAACTTCCGGTAAAATGGTCCACTTACGAAAGCTATGACAACCACCTTAATTAAGCCAATTAAGAGTATATAAGTCCTTTTATTAGCTAGTGACCAGGAATGGGCTCTTGTCTCTTGGTGTTGAAGCTCTGGGGTGCAGCACTCTTTTAAGAACAAAACCACAAATACCACCATGTATGAAAGAAGTCAGAACCACATCTGCCTTTTTTTTTTCCCTTACAGAGTTTAGCAGTATTTTCCAGACACCACATGACTTTAATCCCAAGTGCTGGGATTAAAGGCATGAACCACCATCACAACCATTCAGCCATTGCATCTGGCTTAACTAAATCTTTTTTTTTTTCTTTCTACTAGAATCTTCCATGTCTCTTACTCCAAGTGAATCAATATAAATCCAACATAGTTATCATTGCTAGATTATTTCTTCAAAAACCTAAAGCTGATTTCTCAGTCTCATAGAGACTTCTCTGGCCTGTGTGGTCCACCCCGTTGCTCATTCCCATCATGCTTTGTACATTTCACTTCGTTAGGACTCCCCTTTACACAGCATTCCAGTGCCCACAAGCTAAAGGACTTGCTGCCTCGTGTCTGAGAGTCATGAGGGTTGCTTAAAACCCTGCATGCCTCAGGCTCATTCACTTCTTGTCTGTGTAATCATTAATAGAACCAAAGGGAGTTGACCCTTGAGACATCAAAGGCGGCCTCAAAATGCACTTTGAAAAGGTTTGTTTCAAAAAAAAAAATCTCAAAAAGAAAAAGAAAAAAGAAAGAAATTTTTTTTTTTTTTTTGCATTTTACCCAAAGACCTTTATCTTAAACATTCTTTGGCTTTGAAAGTAAAAGCCTAAGTGGTATTTTGGGAAACTCAAGAGTAAAGTAGAAAAATAGACCCCTTCCACGGAAACAAACTGCCAATCAACACCTCAAGAATGTCCAAGGGTTTAGTAGGTCACATAAAGGTTCTTGTACAACTCTCTTACTTCACACTTTACTGGACAAGGTAAGAAATAGAATTTATTCTTATATAAAAGGAAGACACTTTAAAAATTATTAGACTAGATACAGATGATCATTTACTGTTCTTTCAAAAATTCAGAGATAAACTTGTGTGTCTGTATTTGTGTGTACGAGTGTGTGTGCAGTGTGTACATGTGTGTGCATGTATGTATATGCATGTACACATGTGTGTGTATATGTTTGTAAACAAACTCAACACATGCGTTGTTCCTCAGGATTTTTCCAACTTCTTATTTTATTTATTTATTTTTTGAAACAGGGTCTCACTATGTACCTCTGGCTGTCCAGGAACTCACCATGTAGGTCTGGCTGGTTTTGAACTCACAGAAATCTGCCGGCCTGTATCTCCCAAATGCTGGGATTAAAGGCATGTGCCACCACTCCCCTAGACGGTCTGGCTGACAAGTGAGTCCCGGGGATGCTCTTGTCTCTTTTTCCCCAGAGACAGCATTATTCGTGAGCACCATGCCAGGCTTCTTTTTACATGAGTCCTGGGGACTAGATCCAAATTCTCATGCTTGGGTGGCAAGCTCTGTACTAAAAAATGAGCAATCTCCCCAGCTCTCAGAAGAAAGTTCCTTTCCTTTTCTTCTCTCTTCTTTTCTTCTCTCTTCTTCTCTCTTTTCTTTATCTTCTCCTTCTCTTCTCTTCTCTTCTCTTCTCTTCTCTTCTCTTCTCTTCTCTTCTCTTCTCTTCTCTTCTCTTCTCTTCTCTTCTCTTCTCTCTCTCAGATCTTAGGACCAAGCCAGAACCTTATACTTTCTAGCAAGGACTCTACCACAAAGTGAAACCCCAACCCCTATAAGTTCATATAGTTGAAAAATTATGTACAGCAAATTTCTTTACTAAAGTCTATACAAGAGGTCTAATGGGTTGAACAGTTATCCCTCAAATTTATAGCTAAATTTAAGCTTGTGAATGCCCCTTATTTTAGGAATAGGGTAGTTTTCAGATGTAATTAAGACAACACCCTATTGGACTCATGTGGGTTGTAATCCAGTAAGTGATGTCCCTATAAGATTGGGAAAATGTGGACATAAAAAGATCGGAAAGAATGGTACATGAAAAGAGGGTGTGTCTTCCAGTGTATCCCCAAAGTGCTTCCAAAAGCCAAGGAATACCGCTGATTGATAGGGATTACCAGGAGCTGGAAAAAAATGGAAGGAATCTTTTCAGAATTATGACCACACAGACACCTTCATTCATATCTGTCTAAATCAAGTGCAGTGGGCTACTCCAGCAATACCGGCACATGGGAAGTAGAGGCAGGAGGATTGGAAGTTCAAAGCTAGCCTCAGCTACATAGTGAGCTCCAGGCCAGCCTGAGCTACATGAGGCCCTGTACAACAAAACCCTTCACAAATAAGCTACCCACTCTGTGACTGTTATGGTAGTTAAAGGACAGTCATCCAGAAAGTACACAGACAGGAGTGTTATGAGCAAATATTATACTTCAAAACACTTTCTTACTCTCCTCTGGTCCCCATGGAAATCTAAGTTGCATAGATTTAGAAATAGAACTAACTCTTCACTGGTGGGAATTTACATAATTGCCACACATTATTCAAAGAGAAAATAGGAAAAAAAGCCTTTTATATTTATTATAACTACAGTAACAATTCTTATAACTTTGTTTTTAGTTTTTGAAACAGAATCACATGTAGCTTAGGCTGTCCTTGAACTCTTGATCCTCTTGTCTCCATCTCCCAAGTGCTAGGACTACAGACATTTGCCAGCATATCTTGTTTATGACTTAAATTATCTATCTATCTATCTATCTATCTATCTATCTATCTATCTATCTATCTATCTATCTATCTATTTTTCTAGAGTGTATGGACATGAGCTTACATGTATGCTCAAGCACAGAATTCTCATCTCACTGGCCCTCTTGTGACTTTCCAACGCTCTATTACTTTGATCCTTCTAGCTGCTATCTACTTTGTCTTGATAGTGAAGAACTGATGAATCTTTGTTATTTAGGTGTCTAAGCGAAAGCTCAGTTTAGACTTGATAGTTTTGCCTAAGTCTCAGATAGAATTGCTAAGATCTTTTGGGGCCGTAGGCATACTCAAGAACAACATATTTTATCACTTTGTTTTTGTATTTGTTTTTGTGAGATTGGGTCTCAGCCTGTTGCCCAAGCCAGCCTAGAAATTCTGGGCTCAATGATCCTACTGCCTCTGCTCTCCACGGTCAGTAAACTACAGGTGCTTAACGATGCAGATGCACCAGTACTCCTGACCTAACAGCATTTCTTTACTTTTTATTTTTTCCTATGCTTAGAATTGAACCTCATTCATGGTAAGCAAGTGTTTTATCTCTGAGCCATACCCCCAGCTTCAAAAACATTTACATTATTATCTTGTTGGATAATACCATATCCTCTGATCAATGGGTGTATCTACCTCCTAGGGTTATTGTGATAGGTAAACGAGTCTGTATTTACAAAGCATTGAGGGAACTTCCTGGCACATAGTACAGTGTTAATCATTGCACTCACCTCTCTCCCTTGTAATTTCTTTAGATGCTTTGTTGATCTACTTGGCCTGGTGTTCACTAGGAGGTAATCCTCCTGCGTCAGCATTCCAAATTACTAGGGTTACTACAGGTGTGAGCCACGCCCCCTCCCCAGTATTGAAATGTACTTTTCAAGATTTTTTTTTGGGGGGGGGGATGGGAAATGTATCTGCTTCATTATCATATCTGCAGTACCTAATACTGTTTGTCTCACAGTTGTAGACTTCAGCAAATATATTACCCATGAGGTATCATCTAACAGACAGAAATGCCCTCTCTGACCATAAAGAAAAGTGGAGGATAGAAAAATAGACATGAATCCCAAATCATAGACATTTGAAATTAGCGAAAGGCAAGATGGCCAAGATTAGAGCATGGGAAGAAAATAAATGAACATTGGGGAAAGAAGTCTAGCAGGAGATGAAAGGAAGAAGAAAAGGAGTCTCAGCTTAACAGGTTAAAGCATTTCAGACAAGCCTGATGCCAGAGTTCAATTCCTGGGTAACGCGGGGTTAAAGAGAGAACCAACTCCCACTAAGTTGTTCTCTGACCACCATACCTACACCATAGCACGCATGCGCACAAACACACCTGACTTATTATTATTGTTATATTATTATTATTATTATTATTATTATTATTATTATTATTATTATTATTATTGGACCTCTAAGAGGATGTACTTTCAGGGAAACCACGGCGCGGGGTGTAGAAACAGCTCAAGTGAATTGTAGTCCGGGATAGGCTTTCTTACAGGTAGCGCATGAAACATTTGTTTGTGGTGAGGAAGCAGCTGACTCTGAGGTTAGCATTTTTTTTTTTTTTTTTTCAAGTCTATGAGGAAGGAAATGACAGTCATTGTGAAATACTTGGCAGGATTTCAATTGTGGGTCCCTGTCTGTAGAAGGAGCTGCGGAATGTGAAAACTGTAAAGTATAGGTCTCAGAAATGCTGCTTCTCGAGAGAATTGTAACGAAGCAATTACCTTCAATTACCACGTGCAGTAGAGAAATTCAAATAAAATGTTCACTCTGTCCATCATTTTGTTCGGGCTCACAAAACACGTTTTGTAATACTTTTGCCAAGCAGATAAAAACTATCAGTACAAGTTGCTTTTTTTTTTTTTTTTTTTAATCTGAAATACCTCCTTCACTACACTTGAATCTCAATGAGTTCCGCCACCCACAGAGACTCACTGACCAGTTCTCCGAGTTCCTCCTGATGTTTCTGCTGACTCCCTACTCTTCTTTAATAGGGGGAAAAGGACTCTTATCAATATTTAGAAAGGGAGCTTAAAAAAAAAATAGGTAGGTATCATTTTGCATTCAAAAGACATATGAGGAACTGAAAACTCCTACGTGGTCATATGGGTTCACAGAAACCTACTAAGCAAGATAAAAATAATTACTTTGTCAACATGTGGTCTTCCGGGGATATTTATTTTTATCATTTGGATAAGTATAAATCCTAGGTTGCTGCTATAAGAATGAATCCGATACTTTGTAAGTGGACGAGATCCTATGTCTCTACTATAGGTTTTATCTTAAGTCGCTCTCCAGTCTGGGGCTCAAATATTTTCAGAGGTCTAAGAACGACAAAGGATGCGTGTACGTAGAGAAGACAAGCTTCAAGGCCCCCTTCAGGCTCTCAGATCATTCTATAATGTGCCCATTTCTTTCATGCTGCTTTCTCCAAGAAAAGGTTGTGAATTGGTTCTCTAGAAAGTAGAGGTGGCAGGTAACCTTGCTCCGAGGATAATAGAGAGAAAGGCTTCCGATGGGCTCAAAAGGCAAACACTTCAAAAGTCACACACCCAGCCCCGATGACTTCCAAACTGGGATAGAAATCACAACTCCGGAACAAAGATGGCGACAGCACACCAGGACTCGCCCGAGCTCCAAAGACTCCGCACTGCGGCAGCAGGGGAGAGGCGGCATCCTATTGGTCAAATGAGATGAAGTCATCTCGGGGGCGGGACTCGGCGGTGGCGTGGGGGCGGAGCCCTGCTTGCGTACGCTGGTCGGCGACTCTGCTCAGCCTGAGCCAGGGGGCTTTGCTGCGGCGGCTGCGGTCGCGGCGGCGGCGGCGGCGGCGGAGCGGGCGAGAGGTGAGCGAGGGTTGGAGAAAGAGCGCTTTCCCCGAGTGGCCTTCGAGGGGACGTGGAGCGCACTCCGATACCTTGGACACTTGTCAGAAGAATTAGCCAGGATCTTAGGTCTCTGATAGAAATGGGGGCGGGGGGCTCGTCTCCCTCTTCGGACACCCTTCCTGTGGGCAGAGGAACTGGAGGGCCACTGCCCAGGGATGACCCGGGAGGGGAGGAGGCGAGGCGAAAGGACAGAGGAGATCGAATAGGCAGAGGGATCTGGGGGGGGATTTCTTAAAGGGTCTTACAATTTGGGGATTTCTCCCTTAACCAGGAGACAGGTTATGCCCGGTACAGAACATTTCTGCTTTCTCACTGTGCAGCTTAGAAATGAAGAGGTGAACGACAGACAAATGCTCCCTGCTAGAAAGGGAGGATTGGAGAACCCGAGCGAGAGTCCTCCTGGGAGGACCTTGGGTTGGGATCACCCTTTTGCAGAATTACTTTCTTCGTAGTTCATTTCGCGACCCCTGGAAACCGCATTTCCAAATTCGTTTTGGGTTTGGTTTCAGTGGGGGGTAGAGAGAGTCTTGGAGAGGCCTGTAATCACGAAGGAACAGGAGGAGGGCGGCAACTCACTGGAGGCTGTCATCCATCCCTGTCAGCTCCTGGTCTATGCCTGTCAGACATGATTTCATTTATTTTGAGGCTGTGGCATCTTTCCCTGTTCAAGGTGGAAAGGACTGGTTATAGCTTCTGTGGGTAATTCATATTCTTAAGGCAACCCACATAATCTCTCGAGAAATGCTTGCTTTAGTCGAGTGTGTTATTTTGCTCTCTCCTTCAACACCTAATGCCGAAAGGATTTGTTGTTCGGGTTCCTCAAAATGTCTTCCGGCCTTCCCGAAGAGCAAGTCTTCTCGGAAACATCAGTCTTATCTACCATTTAACATGGAATTTGCATGACGTTACGACATTAAAAGTGATGCAGTGCATGATCTGTTGAGGATAGATACTGCAGATGGTGCTGTACAGAAGCAGAACGGGGAGCTTATCGCGAAGAAATAATTGCATTTTCAGTACCACTGATAGCGCCAGCTGCTGACCTGAACGGAAACCTTCAGGCTCCTAGGAGAGATGTGACAGATGGAAGAAGGCAGTTGTCTCGAGGATAGGGATGAGTCTGAGTCGTAGGAAGCTGCAGAGGTGGAAGGCTTTTCCTCTGGCTTGTTAAAAGTGCTTTGTCATTACCAACGTTTTCCTGTCATGCCTGAATTGAAATTAAGCTGTGTGGGCTCCTTTGTCTTTTTAAAAATGATGTTAATATGTTGGAATTCCTTAGAAGAGGAATACTGTTTTCCCAGGAGTTTGGAAGCTTGATCCCTTTAGCCATAGCTTTCAGATAGTGCTGGGAATTTTAGATGTTGGAAGTGGGCATTGTCAATGAGAGGGGAAGCTAGTCACATCTTTTATGTAAGAGGGTAATTAAAGTCTCTTTTATTGTTTCCTGCCCACAAACAAAACAAACAAACAAACAAAAACAACAACAAAGAGAAGGGTTTTGGCAAGAAAGTTTGTGTCAAGTGTGAAAAAGCAAACAGTAGGGGCAAAAGGCTCTGGGCATGTTGGTGTATCCCTGTAATCCCAGCTCTAAAGAGTTGGAGGCAGTACCATTGGTGGTGGCTCACTACCCCAGCACACAGAGGCAGAGAGACAATGGATCTCTGTGAGTTCAAGGCCAGCCTGGTCTACAGAGTGAGTTCCAGGTCAGCCAAGGCTACATAGAGGAAACCCTGTATGGGGAAAAAAAGAAAAACAAAAACCAAAAACAGATGGGAGGCAGGAGGATCAGGAGTTCAAGGCCAGCCTCCACTATATATTGAGTTTGAGGCAGGCTGTGGGTTATATAAGACAGTCTTAAACAAAATAAAACCAAACCCCCAGGGACTGTGAGCCTCATATTAAAGAGCTTTTGGGGTTCTCGGACCCTGTCCTTATGCATATATTCTTTTGTATTGTGTTGCTCCAAAATACTGCCAGTCAATCCTGATTCCTTGAGTTGCTTACAAAGGAAATGACTCTTCGTCTAGGCTCCCTAGTCTGGGATTTAGTAACTGCTTTTGGCAATGTCTCTTTTGCACCTTTCTAAGCCAGATAGCAAGGGTGTTTAGACTCCCCTTTAGGGCATGCACGATGAGAATCTCACCTAGGGTATTGTTGTTCTCTGTCCTATAGGTTAATTCTCAAGCCACGTCATTGTCTCTCTTGCCTGAGATTGGAGTGACCTACCATCGGCACCATGGGGGAGCTTTTCCGCAGTGAGGAGATGACGCTGGCCCAGCTATTTCTACAGTCTGAAGCTGCTTATTGTTGTGTCAGCGAATTAGGAGAACTCGGAAAGGTTCAATTTCGGGATGTAAGTGGAAGTAAAGCTGGTGGAGTTTGTTTGTTTGTTTGTTTGTTTGTTTTGTTTTTGAGCATCATTGAACCGATTTTGTTTGTTATGTTGAATGGCTTTATCATGAGGGTTTTCTTTTTTTTATTATTTGTAAAGTAACAGCATAGCACTGGCTTAGTACTGGTAGATGGAAGCTCAGGTTGTCTTTTGTCTTTCTAGAGCTAGAAATGGTTTCTGCTAATATTTCCTTGGACAATTATCTTAAGCTGGGCATGATGGTTCATCTCTATAATGTTAGCACTCGGGAGGCTGAGGCAATGAGGTGATGAACCTGAGCTGCAGAGTGAGACCTTGTCTTGGAGGAGGAGGAGGAGGAGGAGGAGGAGGAGAAGGAGGAAACAAAAAACTCAAACAAAACAAGAAACTAAGCATGATGGGAAATGGCGTGTGATCCCTGCACTGCAGAGGTAGAAGAGCAGTGTTTTGAACTCAAGGCCATCCTTGGCTACATAATAAGTTAGTTTGAAACCAGCCTGAGCTACACGAGACCTTATCTGGGAGAAAAAGAAGAAAACTATTTGAAGTACTCTTGAGGTAGTTGTTAGAAATGCTGGTAGAGAATTTTTACTTTGTTTCGTCCTCCTTAACACTACAGCCTGATATTTAAAACAAAAACAAAACAAAAGCCAAAACCAAACCAAAACAAAAACCCTATAGTTCCCCATACAGTAGGATATAAAAGAAAAAAAAAATTAAAACAAAATCTGAGACATCTAGGTACATAACCAAAACTTATATAGTATGTAAACAAGCATATACTAATAATTCCCTGTTTTGGATACTTGGAAAGGTTCTCAAAACTAAAAGGACACTCTACTATTTAAAAAAAAATATGCTCTGGGAGTTTATAATATGAGCAAGAAGAAACGGTGCACACGACTGAAGGCTGTGGGTAGTCAGGAGTGGGGCACGGTGTCTCGGACTCAGATCCTGCAGGCTCAGAGCTCCAGGAACTTTTCATAGATTTTATAATAATGGTTGTGACTTCACATTTATCAATGGGAACAGTTGATTAACGTCCCTCCTCAATGATCTCAGCCCCAGGGAGTCTAGCATATTCTCTGTTTTTATACCTTTTTGTGTCTTTGGTGCCTATACAAAGTATCCACACTGCTTGGCTGGAATGAATTCCTGAATTAAACAAGAGTGGTCAGAAATGGGCAGGGTTAACTAATACCGGCTCTGGAGCTGGCAAGCTCTTAAGAAGTTAGTGGGCAGGTGGTTCTTCTGGTACTACTGCGTACGTTGTGCTCTTCCTGTCTTCAATACACTTGTCATTTTCTTTCAAAAACAAAAACATAAAAACCAAAGCTGGACGTGATAACTCGCATCTCCAATCCCCCTTACAGTCCTTGGGAGGCCAACGTGGTCTATATAGTGAGTACCAGTCCAGCCACTGCTAGATAGTTTTTATAACTAAAAGGTTATTGTGGGGTTGCAGGGGCAGCTTAGCTGATAAAATGCTTGCCTCATGGCAACCTTCATTGAATCCCTAGCTCTATAAAGGTAGCTGTGGTAGACAGCACAAGTTTGTGAATCCAGCCCAAGGGAGGCTGAGACGTGCGATCCCTGGAGCTTGTTAGCAAGAGGGTCCAGCCTCGTCAGCAAGCCTCACGGTCTACTAAGAGATTCTATCTCAGAAACCAAAACAAACCACGGTAGATGGCTCCCGAGGAACAACATGAAGATTGACTTCTGGCATCCATGTGCGTGAGTGTGTGCATACACACACACACACACACACACACACACACACACACTACAAAAGCACCACCAAGTATTATATGCATCTTTAACCTTTTTATGTTGTCATAGTATACATCACAATGGAAGCACGCGTGTGTTGTGCTTCCATGGCTGTGTCAATAGGTCTGTCCATACAGTGATTGTACAGGTATGTGACAGGCCTTTGTTTTAATCTGCACTTTTGTATATGTAGTTGGCATCCCTTTGCTTGTGGACAGGGACTTTCCTCTTCTGTGAACTGTGTGTCCCTTTCCTCTGCTTATGGCTGTCCATGGGACTCCTTGACTTTTGCTTATTGACTTGGGAGGTTTGTAAAATATCCCCAGGTGTCCTAGGTGTGGGCTCTCTCTCCTTCCCTCCTCCTGTCTACTCTGCTTCTTTTTGTGACAAGGCCTTGCTTTGTAGCACGGATGGTCCTAGAACTCACTAGGTAGTCAGACTGGCCTTGAATTCACAACGTTCCCTTCTGCCTCAGCCTCCCCAGTGCTTAGGTATGCCTACTATGCTGGTCTTGTTCTATTATTTGTGTGTGTGTGTGTGTGTGTGTGTGTTGCATATTTGTATGTGTGCTTGTTTGTATATACTTGTATGTACACACGTGTATACATGTGTATAGAAGCCAGAGGTCAATATCAGGTATATTCCACAGTTTCTTAGTATTTTATTTTATTTTATTTTTTTTTTGGTTTGGTTTTTTGACACAAGATTTTTCTGTGTGGCCCTGGGTATCCTGGAACTCTGTAGACCAGGCTAGCCTGGAATTCTCAGAAATCCGCCTGCCTCTGCTTCCTGAGTGCTAAGATTAAAGGCATGGGCCACCCCCACCTTGCTTTCTCCCTAGTTTTCCAGACATGGTTTCCTCACTGAGCCTGGAGCCTGTCCAGCTTTCTTCCCTGGGTTCTAGACAGTGAACTCAGGCTCTCACGTTTCCATGGCCAGCCCTGGAGTGACTGAGCTGAGTCCCAGCCCTGTTCTATTATTAAAGATAAATTTGATCACTCGGTTAATATATTAGTTCTTAGATTTCTCTAATGTAAAAGTATCTTATCCCTTGTGTAATTAATGAGTAATCTGGAGTCATCCTTCTGAAAGCTGTGTGATTATTTAGTTTCCCAGAACATTTTTACCCAAAACACTTTTAAAATATTTATTATTAATATTGATATTTGGGTTTGGGGGGGCATTTTATTTTTGTTTGTTTGTTTTTTGAGACAGGGTCTTACTATGTAGCTTGGCTGTCCTGGAACTCTGTTTGTAGACCAGGCTGGCCTCAAACATACAGAGACCCTTCTGCTTCTACCTCTGAGCACTGGTATTAAAGACGTGCAGCACTATACCCAGCCTACTTACTATTTTTAAAATTATTATTATTATATTATTTTGCTTTTTCAAGACAGGGTTTCTCTGTGTAACAGTCCTGGTTGTCCTGGAACTCACTTTGTAGCTCAGACTGGCATTGGACTCAGAAAGATCCATTAGCTTCTGGATCCTGAGCCAGGATTAAAGGCATGACCACCATGATGCTTTTTAAATTTTTTTTTTTAATTTTTAATTTTTTTTGGTTTTTTGAGACAGGGTTTCTCTGTATAGCCCTGGCTGTCCTGGAACTCACTCTGTAGACCAGGCTGGCCTCAAACTCAGAAATCCTCCTGCCTCTGTCTCCCAAGTGCTGGGATTAAAGTCATGCACCACCACTGCCCAGTCACCATTGCCTGGCTTAAATTATTTTTGATTATGTGCATTGTATGTGTTTGCATGTGGTATGAACGTGTGAGTGCAGGTTCCTGAGGAGACCAGATTCCCTCTGGAGCTAGAGTTGCAGACGGTGTGAGCTACCATATATGTGGGTGCTGGGGCGTTGTTTCTCATCCTTTGGAAGAGAAACAAGTGTTTTTAATCTGCCTAAGTTTTAACGTGGCAAACATTTTTTTTCCTTTATAGCTTGTGGGTTTTTTTGTTTTTGTTTTTGTTTTTATACAACTTGATTTCTTAACTTGTCAATATTTGGGAGGCAAAAGCAGAAGGCTAGCCAGCTTAGGACTATCCTGGGCTATAGCAAGTTGTATTTTTGCCACTTTTTACTGTCGTGACTGAGTGAGGCAGTGAGGTGCATGGCTATAACCCTAGTGCTCAATGTCATCCTCCTCAGCTCCATGGTAAGTTCAAGGCTATCTTGGCTGTGTATTGGACCTGGCCTAAAAATTTCAAGTGGAGGGGCTGGATAGAGGTTAAAAGTACTTGCTGTAGCTGGGTGTGGTGGCACACGCCTTTAATCCCAGCATTCGGGAGGCAGAGGCAGGCAGATTTCTGAGTTCGAGACCAGCCTGGTCTACAGAGTGAGTTCCAGGATAGCCAGGGCTGCACAGAGAAACTCTGTCACAAAAAACAAAAAACAAAAAAACAAAACAACAACAACAACAACAACAACAACAACAAAAAAAAGAGTACTTGCTGCTCTTTAAGGAGACCTGAGTTCAATTCCCAGCACCCACATCGGGCTCTGCAGCTCCTGTTATTACTACTTTGGAGAGAGGCACCACCATACCATTTGTTTATTTACTCATGTTTGTATTCATTTATGTATTTACTCTCTGTGCTGGGAACTGAACCTAGGTCTTCATGTTCGTTAAGTAAGTGCTCTGCCTGTAAGCTATTTCCAGCTCTTTTTATTTTGAGATAGAATCTTACTAAATTGTCCAGGCTATTTACTAGTGGTGGTAGTGGTGGTGGTGGTGGTGGTGGTGGTGGTGGTGTGTGCACGTGTGCACGTGTGGGAGTGTGTGCGTGTGTGTGTGTGTGTGTGTGTGTGTGTGTGTGTGTGTGAGAGAGAGAG
>NC_034603.1:68472966-68488283 GCF_900095145.1 Mus pahari
GAGAGAGAGAGAGAGAGAGAGAGAGAGAGAGAGAGAGAGAGAGACATATGGCAATCAGAGGACAGCTTTTTGGAATTGATGCTGTCCCTCTAGCTTTATGGAGGCTCCAAGGTCTAAACTCAGATTATCAAGCTTGCCTTGTCTCCAGGCGTACTCCTTTATACACTGAGCTATCTTGTTCACCCTGCAATGGTTGAACATTTTATTCCTGGGCAGGAGAGATGACCCGGTGGTTAAAGCACTTACTGCTGGCACAGAGGAGTCAGGTTTGATTCTCAGTTTCACATCACTGAAATCAGATGTTCTCTTCTCAGTGGGTACCTACACCACACACACACACGCGTACACACACACATACGTACACACACACATACGTGTACACACACACACACACACACACGAAGTACATAAATAAATGTTTAAAAAAATGTGGGGCTGGAGAGATGGCTCAGTGGTTAAGAGCACCAACTGCTCTTCCTAAGGTCCTGAGTTCAAATCCCTGCAACCACATGGTGGCTCACAACCATCTGTAATGAGATCTGAAGCCCTCTTCTGGTACATCTGAGGATAGCTACAGTGTACTTAGATATAATAATAAATAAATCTTTAAAAAAAAAAAAATCCCTAATAGCTCAACCCTTTGGTCAGCTACTTGTCATTTCCTCCCTATTCTCTTTCTATCTGAAAATTTGTGAACTTTGACCTATACCTTCCCCTGTTGGCCACACCTCCTCTCTGTCTCCCTCTCTGATAGCCATTTCGTAACCACTTCTAAGTGTCTAAAATGTATGTGTAGGAGGCTGAAGAGATGGCTCTGAGATTAAAAGCAGTGGCCACTCTTTCAGAGAGCTCAGGTTTGACTCTTAGCACCCACACACAGCCCACAACCACCTCTCATTCCAGTTCCAGAGGATCTGATACCCTCTTCTGGCCTCTGAAGGCACCTTGTATGCACATGGTACACATACATACATGTAGACATACCACCTATACACATAAAAATCCTTTTAAAAAACCTAAATAATAAAGTCATACATGTAGGTAAGATGCAATATACCTGGTGTATTCCAGTCACTCTAATGCCCCATGTTTTCTTTGTCCATACATCTCTTGGTAGGTTGAGTCTGTGTATTAGTTAGTGGAAATAGCTCTGCATATTGATTTTGGGTCTTCTGCATGTACCCAGAAGTGGGGCTGCTGGGTTGTATTGTAGTTCTGCCCATTCTAACTTATATTCCTATCAACACTTCACCTGAGGTCTCTTTTGTCGATATCCTCATCAATTCAAAGCACTCATCTTTTCAGACAGGTCTTACTGTGTAGCCCAGGCTGGCCTAGAACTTGCTTTGCTCTCCAGGCTGACTTTGAACTCTAATCACCCTGCTTCTACAGAGTTGGGATCACAGTGTGTACCCCCAAGTCTGGCTCCCATCTTTTTAACCTTCTAACAGGTGTGAGGTTTTACGGCTTTAGTGCATGAGTAAAATCAGACTGTCACCAGAAGGTGACAACCTGGGGCAGAAGAACAGATATTTGCCTCCTGTCTCCTTTGCTTGGGAAGAAAGAGAGAGGAGAGCCAGGCAGAGAGCCTATGACATGGCTGCCGCTGTTCCAGGCAGAGGGAAGCAAGGGAGCTCACCGCTTTGGCCAATTTGTCTTGTGTAGCACAGGAGGCTTTTAACTTTGCTTGCGTGGCTGGCACAAAGCCCTTTCTTTCTTATTTTTTTTTTTTTTTTTTTTTTTGGAGAAGGGTTTCTCTGTATAGCTCTGGCTGTCCTGGAACTCACTTTGTAGACCAGGCTGGCCTCGAACTCAGAAATCCGCCTGCCTCTGCCTCCTGAGTGCTGGGATTAAAGGCATGTGCCACCATGCCCGGCTTACAAAGCCCTTTCTATTGATCAGTGGACAATCTTCAATAGAGTTGCATTATCCACTGGCTCAAAATGACGTTTCCATTTATGGTGTGTGTTGCTTATAACCCGGAACGTAGATCAGTGTTTGAAGTCTGGCTGTTATGTTCTTGTTCTTGCAGTTAAATCCAGATGTGAATGTTTTCCAGAGGAAATTTGTGAATGAAGTTAGAAGATGTGAAGAAATGGATCGAAAACTCCGTATGTGCAATGTGGTCATTCCTATACTAAGCCATTTGTCTCATGTTAGAATCATTAGTCCTCACAGTAAAGGAATAAAAACGCAACAACAAATAACTAAGAACCGGGTGTGCTGATACACATCAGCAACCCCAGCATTCCTACAGTGAGGTGGGAGGGGGAGACTTTTGGGCCAGCTAGGCCTGAGTACAATGTGCAGCAGAAGCAAGAAGCAGGGTGGAAGTGAACTAGTTCCCCAAAGTTGGCCTCTGACCGCCACATGAGCACCCACACCCACACATACATGTACACACGCATGCACACATACACAATATAAATAAGTTTATTAAAAGATGTAAAAAAGGGAGAGGGGAAAAAATCTGCAACCACAACATTAAAATGAACTTCTTGTATATAAATTGATTTTATGGACTTTGAGCTAGGTGGTGTCTAAGGGAAGTCTTGTTCAAACAACAAGCTGAAAACATTGTGATTGGTTGTTTTGTTGTTGTTGTTGAATTGTTTTTTATGTTTTGTTTTTTCTTTTACTCTTTGACACTGTGTAGCTCAGACTGTACTGGAACTCTGGGTAGCTGCTAACTCAGGCAATGATTCTCCTGCCTTGGCTTCTCTGGAATGCTTCGGTCCCCTGTCTATGCCACTATTCTCAGATTCTCAGGGGATTTTGCTTTGTTTTATTTGTTTGTTTGTTTTTCAAGACAGGATTTCTCTGCATCTTCCTGGCCATCCTGGAACTCACTGTGTAGACTAGGTTGGCCTGAGTTTAGAGAGTCCCAAGCACTGAGATTTGAACGAGGCATGTACCACCTCTGCCCAACCAGATTCTCATGGGATTTTAACAGTAGAACTATGTTTCAGAATTCTAAAAGATACTATCAAATTTAGACACCATCTGAGCAGTTTATGAGAAGTGTAACATTCTCTGAGACTTTACAGGCTAGGGGACTTACTGATGAGTAATAGAAAACTTGATTCATTCCCCACAACATGACTTTAAGATGTGGTGGCATACACCTTTAATCCCAGCGGGCAGAGACCTATGTTCTCTCTTAGTTGCACACCAGTTTGGTCTACATAGACACTGTCTCAAAAAAAAGAAAAAAAGATAGGTGTTACCCTTGTGTAATACTAAGGAGCCTGTAATTTCCTTCACATACGTAAGAGCATAAGCAGTCATAATGGAGTCAGCATTTGAAACTAGGTCATTCTGTCTGGCTCCAAACCCATGATCTTGCCACTCTGCCAAGTTGATAAGTAAATTGGTCCCTATTTAAAAAAAAAAAAAAAAAGTCAGTAGTCATGGAAATGTTTTTTCTCTTTCCGTGTTTTGGGTCCTTTTATGCTTAATTTTTTTGGCTTTTGATGTTTAAAAAAATGACCCAATTGTTTCTAAATTAAATGAATCTTGTTAAAGGTGTATTCTTCTGGCTTGTTGACTGACCAATCATACTTGCAAAGAGAGCTATCACACCTGAAGGAAGTGTGACATGTAGGGTGGAGGGGGGAAGGGACTAACAGAAAGTCAGCCCTGGCTCTGCATCTAAGGTCTGGGGGCGCTGTTTCTTTTGTTTGCCAGTTCTTGGAATGAAGCTCTTTCTGGCCAGGCGTCCGCAGGCAGGTGTCTTTGTAGGGTATGTTTTCTCAGTGAGAATTCCAGGCATGTGCACTACATGCATATGCTCTGCCTCTATCGTTTTTGTTTTTTTTTTTTTTTTTAGGATTTGTTGAGAAAGAGATAAGGAAAGCTAACATCCCAATTATGGACACTGGTGAAAACCCAGAGGTGCCCTTCCCCCGGGACATGATCGACTTAGAGGTAAACAATTCAGATAACTTTCTACATAAATGCCTGTGGCATGGAGTTCTGAATCCCTCTATTATAATGTCAAACAGCACCTCACACAGAGATAGCATATTATACCACCAAATTCATGCTTATTGATTTACTGAGCCCTGTTGAATGATGACCCTCACATACCTCATGGGTTTTTGATATTTTTGAGTGTCTGAATAATCACTGAGTGTATAGCAGAATCTGTAAACAAAGGCTCATTTAAGTGAAATGTTTTGCTTAAAGTTACTGGCCGGGGGTGGGGGTGGGGAGTCGAATCACAGGATTTGTCTGGAGCAGTGGATAATTCGTTACCATGGCAACAGTTGGGGGTGCAAATTCAGTTAATGTCTTTGAGCACAGCAAGCTGAATTTGACCTCTTAATTAATCTCTTAATTTTTTTCTTCCTTCCTTCCTTTCTCTCTCTCTCTCTCTCTCTCTCTCTCTCTCTCTCTCTCTCTCTCTCTCTCTCTCTCTCTCTCTCTCTCTCTCTCTCTTTCTCTCTTTTAAACCCTAGGCCAATTTCGAGAAGATTGAAAATGAACTGAAGGAAATCAACACTAACCAGGAAGCTCTGAAGAGAAACTTCCTGGAACTGACTGAGTTAAAATTTATACTGCGCAAAACCCAGCAGTTTTTCGATGAGGTCAGATGATTGCTTCTTCCAGTATTAGAGCAGCTGGGCTACCTGCACACGGCCGGCCGTGTCATTATTCCAACACGTCTTTTAACTTGTTAGCTTAGAAGCAGTGCCATCTTGCACCCTGTTTTAGTTAAAGACTGTCAGCACGTGTCCCATGCTCCATCTAGTGCACAGCCAATCATGGCTTCTGCATATATTTCTTACATTTTCTGCACGCTTTCATCTCAAGACTGGGGTGCAGTGGGGTTGGGTGGGAAGGAACCCTCAAGTTGATGTGCAAGTACAGTTGAAACGTTTGTCTGATACCTCTAGCTATGTGTTAGAAGGTAAGTATGATTTATATGAAGCCGGAGAAACAAGTCTGGTTACGCACAAAGTTACAGCGACGTCTCCATCTCCAGACCTTTAGTCATGAAATTATTTTGTTCACCACATTTGGGAGTTGTTCAGTACTTCAGATCTCATATCCCCGTGGTTTTTGGAGTTTTCATTGTGTTCTATGGAAATAATGATATGATGCGAGTTTGGATTTCCCCAATACACAGTTTATTATTTATAAGGAAAAATGTTACTAAGTTCCTGGTTAAATATAAAGGTACTGACTTGCCAGATGACAGCTTGCTAAAGAGACCCCCCTGAGAGGAGTTTGCTCAGGTTTGTAGATGGCTTCCTTCTCCTAACTAATCTTGGGAAGGAACATTCCCTTCCAATCGGGATGCAGTTTTTCTGATGGTCTAACAGGTGTCTTTGCCAAACTTTAGACACTTTAGATATCGCCTTAGTTACTGTTACTGTGTTCCACCCAGAAAGTTTATTTCCTTTACCTTGACAAAGATTTGTAGATATGAAGGACCCATTTCAGTTAGTATCTGATAGGTTCTCAGTTTCACTTTAAGTCTGCCTCGCCTGAGAGGAGACCAGTCCTCCATAGTTGGTAAGGTTTCCAGCCAGCAACAACAACCTCACCTGGAACCTTGGAAGAAGTGTAAATGAGCAGGCCCCACCGCAGACCTGCTGAGTCAGACACTGGGGCGAGGGCTGGGGCAGGACATGGCTAGCTGTTTTAATACCTTTTAACTCAGGCTTGCTACTCTGAAAACCACTATGTGGAGAAAAGTCTGCCGAGGATGTGATACACTCTTTAGTAAGCATGGATTTTGATTCAGACGAGTCCGTGCTAAGTGCTAATGCAAGGAGTCTATGGAGGGAGACAAGGAGCTGAGGAAGTCCTATGAATGTAACTCCCTAGTCTCCCCAGGAGGAGGAATCTGGTTATAAAGCAATGGAAATTCCCTATGAATATTTGTTTGCCACCCAAGCTGGGAGTTTTGAGCCTGGTCACAGTTGGGAGGTGTGAGGCAATGAGGTCAACTCTCTGAGCGCTTACATCTTTGCCTGAGGCAAAGCCACCTCTGCCATCCCATCCCACTGAATGTGGGCTCCTGGATGCTCACGGCCACATAGCAATGTATTCTTATCTGTTAATTCCTCAAGTGTATAGTGAGCGCTTACTCTTTATGAAGTCCAGATACGAGAAAAACCCAATCCCTTCAGTCAAAGGGAATGTCGTTGGGTTATATGAGGAGACCCCTGAGCATAGTGCTGCATGTGCTCACAGATTCTTCTAAATGCACCCAGCCTCCTAGGCAATACTTAGCCACTTTTACACTCATTCGTGGCTTCTTTTACTAGTTGTGCAGTCATGAGGGAAAGGATCTCATTATATCACTCAGGCCTTGAATTTGAGATCCCCCTGTGCCAACCCAAGGCCAACCTAAGCTATACAGTGAAACTTTTTCCCACCCCCGGCTTCCCCAAAAGAAATCACTAAAGATAAGATAAACCATTTAGAAAAAACGAGTTGCTGCTTCCGAAGCAGAGTTAGGAGCCAGGTGTGGCAGTGATGCCTGTAATCCCAGCATCTGAGAGGTGGAGACAGGAGGACAAGCCTCGGGTTCATGGCAGTTTTGAGTCCAGACTGTGCTACATAAGACCCTCTCTCAACAAACAAACAAACAGAAAAAAATAAAAAAATAAAAAAATAAAAAAAAAAATAAAAAAACCAAAAAGCAGAAAGGAAAAATAGCCAGAAAGAAAAGAACATAAACCAGACTCCTTTTTTTTTTTTTTTTTTTATGATTATTAAGTCTAAACATTAAATTCCAGTCTTAAAAGAGACTCCAAGTCTTTATGGCCTTCCTGCTCTATCCACAGTGGGTTGTTGTCTCTTTCTTATGCTGAGCTACCCCAGCCCCCATCTCCCCCGGCGCTTTGAGCATACAGCCTTGGCTCCAAAAGCTTCTCCACCGCTTTTCTCAGCAATCTCCCCTCATTTCAAGCACGAGCCAGCAGTGCACAGCCTTCTGGCCACAGTCACCATGCTTTCTCTCACCACGCGCAGCCGGCACCTGGCCCATTGCCACTGTCCCACAGTCTCAGCCAGGTCCCTTTCCATAGAGCTTGCCGCCAGGTAGCCATTGCAGATGCTGCCACCCTCACCAGAGGCAAAGTCTCACTGGGTGACCACATTGTATGTGCAGGTGCACGTTTAAGCAACACAGAAAGGTGAGCCAACCTGGGACCTCAGATGCCAGAAATTCAGTTTGTAATGAGATTTTGCTTCATGTTTGCAAATGGCACCAAACACTGCCAACCACAAACCTCTCCTCTTTTCTTATAATTGGGTGAACTCAATCGATAACTCAGAGTAATCAGTCAAAAGTGGTAAATCAGAAAATGATGCTTTCCTATTGGTGATGATAATTGGCAGGGTGTGTAGAAAGGGAAAAGTAAACATTTATTGAATATTCTTATGATTTAAGATGATTGTTAATTCAATGTAGCCATTTCTTACCCAGAGCATTTAAGATGATTTATTAATGATTATCCTTTTCTAGTCTTCTTGCTTATGAAGAACTGTAAGAGCTGGAGAGGTTTCTCTACATCTTTTACCATAAGCACCATAACATATGGGAACATAAAGAAGACTGGGAAAGTAATGGTTAATGGCATGCAGATCCCCGCCTCCCTTTCCTTCTCCGTTCTCCACCCATCTGCTTTCTTTATTTTTCTTTTCCATCTGCCATCTTCTCTGGGTGAATTCTTCAAGTAGCAACATTTCACTTCTTTCTCTCTGTAGCTAGATAGCTAAAGTGTTCGTAGTAGCTGATGTAGCTTGACTGGACATGCTATTTATATTGAACTGCTACAGGCAGAGCTGAAGTTCCATCAGCAATTTGCTTTCTGTAAGGTATGGTTTTCAATGTTCTCAATGTTCTCAATGGAGAAGGGGCAACTCAGAGGAACTAGCAGGTGATTTAGAGAACTTGGCAGTATTACCATTACTAGAGAAGTGTTCTCTTGGGTTGGAGAGATGGCTCGGTTAAGAGCACTAGCACTGGTTGCTCTTCTAGAGGACCTGGGTTCAGTTCCCAGCACCCACACAGGCAGCTCTCAACTGTCTGTGACTCCAGGTCCAGGGGATCTGGCACCTTCACACAAATAGACATGCATGCTGTGTGTGTGTGTGTGCGTGTGTGTGTGAGAGAGAGAGAGAGAGAGAGAGAGAGAGAGAGAGAGAGAGAGAGAGAGAGAGAGGAGAAAAAGGAGAAATCAAAGACCATGGTCTCTGATCATGTTTTGCTTTTAGATGCAGGCTCTTAGTTCTGATCACTGCAGTTTCCCAAGCACAATTTTATTTATAATAATAATAATTATTATTATTATTATTTTTTTTTTTTTGGTTTTTTTGAGACAAGGTTTCTCTGTATAGTCCTGGCTGTCCTGTATTTATAATTTTTGACCTTCCTATCTAAGACTTGGTGTTCTTAAATATGAAGTGGTGAAATTAGTATTTAAAATTTGATCTTTCTGTTTGATTTTAATTCTGATTTTTGTTTGTTTGTTTGTTTGTTTTTTTAAGTCTCAGCCCCAGATATCCTCTTTGGAGCAGTTGAGTTTAAATACAGTCTGTTCTTGTCTGCTGTCCCCTGTAAGAGCACACATGCCACACTGACTCCAGTAAGAGCCAGGTTCTGAACCACATAAGCCAGTAGGAGAGTCTTGTGGGGAACAATTAGTACTATTCAATTTGCCAGCACACACCCCAAGAATAATGGTAATTTGACTATTCAGATTGCTTTCAGTTGGCTGATTTGTTTCTGGGTTGAAAAAAAGAAACCCTTGTCTACCCATGTGACAGAAAAGTAGTAGCCATTGTTCCCATTATCTCACCTTAAATTCTAATCACATGGCAATATTCCTTTGCTCCATGTGTCTGAAAAAAAAAAATCAGCCCTGATCCTAACTTCACAAAACAATTACTTTTACTTTTTTTTGCCCTTTAGAATTATCTGGTTTACACTGTTTGTTTTATGTTTGGTCCATGACTTTATCATATCAGGCAAGCATGTGCCTTTGCTCCCCATCAAAGTTTAATTGACAGGATTAAGGTGAAATTGAAATGAAAGGGAATTTCTCCTGGTGTTTTGTTTGCTTTTGAACAGCTGGTTAGATTAGGCAGTGGAGGTGGATATTACAGCTGGGTAGATTAGGCAGTGGAGGTGGATATTACAGCTGGGTAGATTAGGCAGTGGAGGTGGATACTACAGCTGGGTAGATTAGGTAGTGGAGAAGCTGATTGGAGTTCAGGTTCTAGGGCAGCTTCTCCATTCTGATGAGACTAGAGGTGTTAAGGGGAAAAAGGTGAGAAACAACAGACCTCTGTGGGAAATCCTTTGCCTTCATTTCATTGTATAAACTGTCCTGGTGGAAGTCATTTTAAGTCTCACCAACTAAGCAAGGCCAGTAACTCTAGACTGTTTATCTGTGGCCCTTTATTTATACTACTTGGTTGTTGTTCTCTGCTGTAAAGTTTGTACAAACTTTTCAGTATCCCTAGATTTGTTGTCAGAAAATATAACCGTTGGATGTTTTACCTTTTTCTTACCTTTATAAGTGGAACATAGGCCCAGCCCTGTCCAGGTGCTGTGCTTTTTATCCTTGTGAAGAAGCTCTTTAAATCTTGTGCTTTGGGGCAATTGTGTGTGGCCATGCTGACAGTCCTCATGTTCTGCATTTACCAAAGGCTAGCAATGCTCCTTGTAGCTCCAGGTTGCTGCTTGATTGAAAGAATGTCCTACCTCCTGCATGCTTGCACAGACACATTCTACTTGTTGACTGTCTAGAAATGAAGTATTTGCAATATCTGCAGAGCTGTTTGGGAGTTTGTTTGTTTGTCTGTTTTTGTCTCAAAAAGAAGAACTTTTTGGCTTCATGCCCAGGTTCATTCAGGAAAACATTAAAGAACAAATGACTTCCACCTAGTAACAGATTTATACATGTCACCATCTCGTCATGTTTTTCTTTTGTTTTCTGTTTCCCCAGATGCTTTTCTGGGGGGAAGTTTTGCTTTCTTTAGCTCGTGTGTAACCTTTGTCCTTTCTTATTACTCTTCTCTCTCTCTCTCTCTCTCTCTCTCTCTCTCTCTCTCTCTCTCTCTCTCTCTTTTGTGGGTTTGCTCTATCTTTTGGTGTTTTGGGATTTTGTTTTGTTCTTTTTTGGTCTTTTCTTACTTCTTTCTTTTTTCATTTTTATTTTCTGAACCCATCTCCTGGTTCCTCGTTCCCTGCATGCCACTAACTATTTTCATTAGATATTAATTGATTTGTGAATTCAGGCTGAATTGCATCATCAGCAGATGGCGGATCCAGACCTGTTGGAAGAGTCCTCATCACTCTTGGAGCCAAACGAGATGGGAAGAGGTGCACCTTTACGACTTGGGTAAGCAGCACTTCAGCCTTTATGGATCTGTGTTCTCTGCTGTTCAAAAGAACAGTAAGTGCTTCATGCATGTAATCCCACCCCTAGGTGAGCAGAAGCAGGAAGACCATACATTTACATACATATAGCCTGGGCTATAGTGAGTTCCTATTTAATGCATAGCCTGGAGACATAGATCAGTGGTAGACCTGGCCCTGGGTTTAATCTGAGGCTGTGAGAGTGTGTGTGTGTGTGTGTGTGTGTGTGTGTAGAATCAAGAGTCTAGGAGCTACTTTGTTCTGAGACACTGAGAGCTTTCCCTAGATTTGTCTGGATTTTCTGGCAACCCTCTGATGTGTCCAGAGATGATGTCAGGAAGAAGGGAGTAGCAGACAGCCCTCTTGCCACCACAGTCCATAGTCTCCCGTGCAGTGTACAATCTTTCCTCTTCCCTGCTCACTCTCCTGCTTTGTCTTAAGTCTCCCAGCCTGGAGTTCCCAACCTGACTCTTCTCCCCACAGCTTCGTGGCTGGTGTGATTAACCGGGAGCGGATCCCGACCTTTGAGCGCATGCTTTGGCGAGTGTGCCGAGGGAATGTGTTCCTGAGACAGGCCGAAATCGAAAACCCACTGGAGGATCCTGTGACTGTAAGACAAGGAAATTGTGTATTGTGGAGTAGGTCTAGCCCAGAGCAGTAGCACAGCTTGGTATTCCCTAGATCTGCCCCTCATTAAAGGAGACCTCGCTTGACCAACACTTGAAAGCTCACTCCCCTCTCTCTAACTTAGCTCCTTCCATGTCCACACATCTATAGACACAGCATACACATATTTTCAAACTTTACCTATGGAAGATCTTTTTTGCATATTTTCCTCAATTATTTTAAACCTTAGCTTTTATATAATTCTTGTTATTAATCTGAGCTGAAAGAAAAATGGCCTTTTATGAAAATTAACGTAAAATCAAGATACCTTATTCCAAATCTGGTAATATTGTGTATAAAAAGATAGATTTCCTAAACCTTAATCTTAATGGCTGATAAAAACTTTATTCTCAAGATCTTATCTGGTTGTTTCTTGGGAGAATCAGAAACTTTTTTTTTGTTTTGTTTGTTTTGTTTTTTCGAGACAGGGTTTCTCTGTGTAGCCCTGGCTTTCCTGGAAATCACTCTAGACCAGGCTGGCCTCGAACTCAGAAATTCACTTGCCTCTGCCTCCCAAGTGCTGGGATTAAAGGCATGCGCCACCACGCTCGGCGAGAATCAGAAACTTAATTTAAGCATAGATACATGCATGGTGAGAGCGATCTTGCCCACCCAGCTCTTTGGAAAGTAGGAATCGTCTGATGTCTTACCACTGGACACAGGCAGGAAAGTGCATAGCAACATCTACATGGTGTGGCTTCAGATGCACCAAGGGAACTGCATGTCATTCTTACCTGAGTGTTAGAAGCCTATAGCTAGCTTACCTTATGAATATCTTAAGGTTTTTTGTTCTAAGAGAAATTTAACTTGGAAATTTCTCAGCTCTGGTGGGGGCACTCTGGCTTTTGTCCCAGCTCCCCTCACAGAGAAGGAGCGTGGTGACAGTGTAACTGCTTCAGTCTTGGGATGCGCTTTTTCAGGCTGCCTTGGGTGTGGAAGCATTGTAATCTGTAGCCATGTCTAATATGGAGCCCCTCTCAGGGGTGTTCAATCAGATTTCCTCTTCACAGCAGAAAGATTATCTTATCACAAAGTCGGGAAAGCAGGGCATGATATCTCTAGCTGAGCAGCCGTGCCAAGAGTGGGCCCCGGTTTAGCCAAGAGAGCTAGGGCTTGATTGTCTGGGATCTAACTTTCTTCCCTCTTTATCTCGTGGTAGCCATCTGAAGTTGTCGTTTTCTTTTATAAAAGCAGTACACACTCTGTATGTGAGGTGTTATGGGCAGCCTGAGGAATGGAATCTTGGTAAATAGCTCCCACGCATATTTGTTTCTGATTTTTCCTCGCTGCCCTTGTACTTGAGGTGTGAGCTTGGCATTCAGGGCTATCTCCCTTCTTGTTCTACACTAACTGTACTAACTTAGTACAGTTCTTGAGATTCAACACCACTGTTTTTGCCAGTGACTTAGTGCCTTGCATTCAGTCAGCTCTGTTTATCTGGGTCTTTCTAAGCACATGAATAGACAGGCTTCCTTCTGTTTCCTCTGTGCCTTTGTCATCCTGGAAACACAGGAGTTCAAGTAGAACTGGAGAAACAGGCTCCCATCTGCTGATCATCCCCTCAGCTTCTCTCTCAGCCTTCTGGTTATATCTGAAAACAGGAAGGGATTTGTGAATCTGGGGCTACAGGGCAGATAGTCTCCAAACGAAGCTTAAGAGATGGAGTACCGCTAAAGCACAGAAGGCCGTGTCCTTAAAGGTTCGTTCTGATGCCACCCAAGTTTAATTGCTCTAGAACTTTAAAGCTAGGCCTGTAAGCCCAGCACTCAGGAGCCTGGGGCTAGGATTGCTATGAGTTCAAGGTCAGTCTAAGCTACACAGTGAATACCAAGCCAGCCTGAGCTCAGTGTAGACTCTCTCAAAGGAAGTTTTCACCCATATTGAGAGTTCTGAACTCTTGGTTTTCCTTCTGGGGCCCAGGGCGACTACGTGCACAAGTCCGTGTTCATCATTTTTTTCCAAGGTGATCAGCTGAAAAACAGGGTCAAGAAAATCTGTGAAGGGTAAGAGATGTTACCTGCAACCAAGAGGCACAGCTGTGCTGTCTGTTAAAGGGTCAGAAAAGTGAAGAGCAGATCCCTCAGTTCTGCTTTCACTGGGAATGACGTTAGGAGTATTTGAAACCATCAGATGTAGCTCAGGTTTTACTTTCTGTACTTTCCAAGTATCAGAAGGCCAGCTCAGGGGCTGTGGAGATAGCTCTGCGGATAAGGTGCTTACTGCACAAGCATACGGCCTGGAGCCTGGATCCCTAGCATCACATAAGCGACAGGTGCGCGTGGCAGCTATCATCCCGGCATTTGGGAAGCTGACGGTGAGATCTCAGGAACACGCTGGCTAATTAGGGTCTCTGCATGGGCGAACTCTAGGCTCAATTGAGACCCCACTTAAGTGACTCCTGGTGTCAACCGTGGGTCCCCAAAACATGCACACACTCATGTCCCCACCCAAAAAAACCAGCAAAGTTCTAATTCCTTTATTCAGGGACTGTGGGTTTGCATGCCAACATAGTGCCACAGACATTGTATAAACTTTCTGGTATTCTGGCTATGGACAGAAATTTTACCATGTCATTTTTCTCTAGTAACTTCTAATAAAAAATTGTTTTTTTTAAATTATTTTTTCAACATTCTTTTGTAAAGATTTGTTTATTTTGTTTTTCTGAGTGTTTTGCCTGAATGTGTTATGTGCACCATGTGCATGCCTGGTGCCTTTGGAGGCCAGAAGAAGGGTGTCAGGTCCCCTAGAACTGGAATTACAGGCTGGTGTGACCCACCTCTCTGCTATCAGGAACTGAACCTGGAGCCTCTGAAAGAGAAGCCTGTGCTCACACCTGCTGAGCAATCTTTCCAGCCCCTTATTATTTTTTTTTTTAATCTCAAAATTCTTTCATAGCTGTAGAGAATGTCAAGACTGCTCAGCATTATTGCTGTCTGCAGGCCACTTCACATGAGTGATTAATGTTCATTACCACAACAGGCCAGTCTGGTTGTGCTTATCCTAGAGTAAGCTAAGATTATTTTCCAAGGGGATTTACATTGAATGCACTAAGAAACTTCAGTGTTCCTAAAGCTGTTCCTGTACTCTCCAGGTTCCGAGCCTCCCTCTATCCCTGCCCTGAGACTCCACAGGAGAGGAAAGAAATGGCTTCCGGAGTCAATACCAGGATCGACGACCTCCAAATGGTACAGGGGGACCATGGGAATTGGACTTTGTGACCTACTACGGTAGTGAGCCAGTCTCCTCCCTTAAACTCTTGACCATTTGTTGAGGCACCTGTAGCAGTTGGATACCAAAAAAAGAAATGTGTGTGGGTAGGAAGTCCCCCTGGGGACTGGCAGAAGTCTCAGGATAGGACTGTTAAAAATAGCATTAGTCACCCTCCGACAGGAAAGGAGCGCTAAACCTCTTATTACTTAAGAGCAGTCCGTTCCCCTCTGCTTCATGAATCTGAGATTTTTTTACAATAATACATTTTTCTTAAAATGTGCTGCATTGAGAAAAAGAAAAGTCAAACAACCCAGAAGTTCATGTAAAACCAACTCCATCTTCACACACTCTTCCTAGCAGCCTCTGTAACAGCGTGATACGCCTTCTGGCTACCTTTGCTCCGAACCACATGGTCCAGTCAAAGAGCCTGGAGGTGACTCTTGAACCCAATAAGAGGACTGTTAGATTTCTATCAGTTTACAGTGTGGAAGTCATGCACATCGTAGTTCTAAAGGCTTCTAAGGGAGGAGCTGTGATCTGTGCTTATTCAGAAGGAAAAGCTGACCAGGGCTTCAGGAAAGAAATAGTGCGGTAGGCGTTTGTTTTCCTTACGACATTAACAAATACACCCCCCTCATCCCAAGGCGGTTCTTTGTAGCAGTGACATTGTCACAGATAGCGGATGACTCTCGTTTCCCCTCCAGCTTGACTTGCTGCTGGCTTCTATGAGATATACTTACCCATTTAACTATGGGAAAGACAGAAGGTTGATGTTTGTAAAGAACTGTTGCTGGGTGGTATAAGCCATTTTAACCCATCCTGGCGTCTACGTCATACTCTTCCTAGGCTTATGGGTAAGTTTAAAGAGAATGTGTAGGAGCCGTTATAAATGACTAGAATTTGATTTTTTAAAAGTCCAGCTATGGATCAACATGATGTCTTAGCAGATAAAGGCATCTGACACCAAACTTAACATCTCCACATCACACACTGTGACACAGCATGCTTACACACACACACACACACACACACACACACACACACACACACACACACA
>NC_034603.1:68489143-68498203 GCF_900095145.1 Mus pahari
TTTTTTTTTTTTTAAACCTACAGAAGTCACCTCCTTTGTGCAAAACAGTTTTTCAGGGATTAGCTGCTGCCCTGTGACTGGAGGCTTTTCCTTTATGTAGTTAACATGAAACTCTTCCTTTTCAAAGAATTTAAAATACCTTTTCAAAGCTTTGAGAGCTTCTCACACAGGAGCGTGAGACTGGGTCGTTGGCACAGTTACTTCCAATTGGGGGCAGCGGGCTTAGCTTCGTTTTGTAAAATTGTGTCTTCATTTCATTGTATTGACTGTATACATGTGTACTTGCGCATCATAGCGCACATGTGGAGGTCAGAGGACAACCTGTGAGACCCCTTATCCCTTCCCACCTGGGAACGGTCCTCAGCTTCTCAGGCTTGGTGACAAGCACCTTTACCTGCTAAGCTCTCCACCGCACCAGCTCCTTAGTTTCCTATAACCACTAATATCTTCCATATTTGATGATAAATAAGGCACAGGAATGTAGACGGTCCCTGTGTCTATCTCTAAGGGCATCCATTCTGGTTTTTAAAGGGCCGACACACAAGCTGTTTCCTCCTACACCAGGTAGTGCCTGGACCTGTTGTCGCTCACTGTCCACTGGTCCTTTTTTTTTTTTTTTTTAAGACTTATTTTTATTATTTGTAATTATATATGTGTATGCATATTTATGTGGTAATGTGAATGTGTGTGCCTTTGGAGACCAGAGACATTTGCATGGGATCCCCTGGGGCTGGAGTTACAGGTGGTTTAGAGCCACCCTCTAATGGGTGCTGGGAACTGAACTCTGGCCCTCTGGAAGAGCAGCAGCGGCAGCAGCGGCGGCAGCAGCAGCAGCAGAGCTCTGAACTGTGAGCCATCACTCCAGCCCCTGAAAAGTCACTGACCTTAAACAATGCAAGCAAAGCCAGAGGTCTTTCTGTGCTGGGCCTTGGATTAGTGGTAAGATTGAATATTGAGAAAAAAAATGAAAGAAAACTAAAAAATATTTTCCTGTTTGTCATCAGCTTGGAGCTACATGAACTCATTTTCCTTCCTTCCTTTTTTTTTTTTTTTCTTGTTTGTGGTGGTGCTAGAAATTGAGCCTAGGGCCTCATACATGCTGGACAATTTCCTCTACTACTGAGTTATTTTCTCCACCCCAGAACTCAAATTTTATGCACTAGAGACACAATAATTCTGTGGTAGCATGCTTTCATAGCATGTACAAGGCCCTGAGCTCCATCCCTAGCCCGGTGAGAACTCACATTTCTTGCAGTTTGACCTCCATAACCCTAAACCTACAGAACCCCAAATAATATACCTTGCTAGGGGAAGAATAAGACTGTTTCCTGGCAACCCTTTTTAGAAAGCAATGCCAGTTTGCATTCTGTCCTCTGATGGAAGACTTGTGTTGGAAGATCCCCTCCCCTTCTCCTTCCTCTCCCAAAGGTTCTGAATCAGACGGAGGACCACCGCCAGAGGGTTCTGCAAGCAGCTTCTAAGAACATCCGGGTCTGGTTCATCAAGGTGCGAAAGATGAAGGCTATCTACCATACCCTGAACCTGTGCAATATAGACGTGACCCAGAAGTGCCTGATCGCAGAAGTCTGGTGCCCTGTCACTGACCTGGACTCCATCCAGTTTGCACTGCGAAGAGGCACGGTGAGTCTCCCGACTGGCAGTGAGCCTGGTGGGCAGGAGGCGAGCCTCCTACCACTCAATTTCATATTTATGACATTTTCACCTTCAGAGTCCTTTACTGTGTTCTTCTACCCTGAGAGTATGCTCTATCTGTCATCTGGAGGACTGGCCTCCTTTTCCAGAGCGGAAACTGCAGCTCAGTGCTGGGAAGGGATTGGTCATGGTTGTGATTCCTCAGGGCAGACCGTGCCGGAGCGTTAGCTTCCTGACTCACGCTCTCTGCTGACTGCTCCTACTTGGTAGTGATGGCAGCCTGCTTTCTAAGACACTCACTTCAGAAAGCCAGGGAAGGTGTGTACTTGCATATGTATGTATATATGCACATCCATATGTGTGTAGGGCAAGGTTCTCACCCTTCCTAAGGCTGTAGCCCTTTAATACAGTTTCTCATGTTGTCCTCAATCATAAAACTACTTTCATTGCTACTTTACAACTGTAATTTTGCTACTGTATTGAGTGGTAATGTAAATATCCAATATGCAGGATATCTGATATAAGACCCCTGGAAAAGGGTGGCACAAACCCCAAAAGAACTCTTGATCCACAGGTTGTAGAGGGAGGATGGACTTGTTTCTAACTAATATGACTAGAAAAGGCATCAGGAGAAGGTGGAGTTTGGTGGAACAAGGGGTGTCACTCAACAGCAGAGCATTGGGTTGGCATGTGTGAGGCCCTGGGCTTGGTCCCCAGAGCTGAAAACAAATGAGCAAACATCAAAAGGGTGATGTGTGATCACAAGCCGGATGGCACAGTGGGTACATACTCGGAAACCGTATGGACAGGGCAGGGGAGGCAGCCGAGCTGGGAGATTGTGTGTTTTGCAAGTACGAAGCCCTGGTATTTTTGTTTGTATGTTTTGCTCTTCAAGACAGGGTTTCCCTGTGTAGCCTCTGCTGTCTTGGCACTCATTCTGTAGACAAAGCTGGCCTTGAACTCAGAGCTCCACCCCCCTCTGCCTCCTGAGCACTGCCAGTCCTTGCTAGCTGAAGCCCTAGTTTAATCCCCAGTGCTGCATAAGCCAGGAGGGTGGCATATCCTTGGAATTCCACTACTTGGGAAATAACAGCAAGGGGATCAGGAGTTCAGGTCCTCCTTGGCTATCTAGTAAGTTTGAGACCAGCCTGGGCTACACGAGACCTTGTCTTAACAAACAAAACCTCCCCAAATAAGAGGAAAATCACTGCAGATAGCAGCTGGAAGTACAGTGCGGTAGTTAGTGCACGGTGTTAGGCGAGAGCAGGGTTTCTAATGGTTCATCTGGAAGAGCAGCAGCTAAACGTGCATCCAATAGATTGAATGCAGTTGTGAATGACTTTTCAAAGGTCACAGGATTTAACCTCTGAGAGGTTAGAGAGGCCATGAGTTATGTAGCTGTGATCAAAGCAGATTCAAAAGCATGACCAGCAGCCCATGAAGAGTCGAGAAACCCTGAGAGTCGGTAGCCAGTCACGAGGCTACTGTGAACATAGAGTTGTCAATGCTGAGGGCTGTGAGCAGTCCTTGACAAAACCTGATGGATTTGTGAGACATTCTCAAGGGAAAAATGAATACATATCTATCTATCTATCTACCTATCCATCCATCCATCCATCCATCCATCCATCCATCTATCCATTTTAGTAAAGTACAGGAACAAGATTAAAAATGGTTCTTAGGCACCAAAATTGTGTGTCCCGGGCAATTAAAGTTCATAGGCATCGGAGCCCATCAGGAGGAACTTTTTTTTTTTTTTTTTTTTTTTTTGGTTTTTCAAAAAAGGGTTTCTCTGCTTTTTTTTGGCTGTCCTGGGACTCACTCTGTAGACCAGGCTGGCCTCAAACTCAGAAATCTGCCTGCCTCTACCTCCCGAGTGCTGGGATTAAAGGCGTGCGCCACCACGCCTGGCTCAGGAGGATAGCAGGTTGAGCTGCAGTCACACCGAGGCCCTGAATAGAAATCTGAGAAAATATCAAGCAGACAGTGGGACTAAACTAAAGAGATCGGAGTGTTAGCAGGCATGGAGGCACCTCAGGGGACCTCAGAGGTGATCCTGGAGAGAGGAGTCCCCAGAGCCCTGCAGTGTTGCTGGGTGGGCAGAGGAAGAGCTGGTGTGTGGTCAGTGGTTTCATGAGCATCTTAGCTGAACCCCAGGCCTTCAGGAAGGAAGAGTAGGTGGGGAGCAGAGCAGAGAGTGTGGTCTGCTTTCTCTGGTCTCAAACTCTCAAATTCAAGGGCTCCTTCCCCCTCAGCCTCCTGGGTGTACCACTGCCTGGCTTACATTTTTTCTACCATAATGATGTACTTTCTAAGAATTCATTAAAGCTCACATTTTATTTATTTATTTATTTATTTATTTATTTATTTATTTATTTATTTGCCTGCAGCTATGCACTCTGTTTGCTTTATTTATTACTGTTTTCAATTGTTGAAATCATTTCTCACTATGTAGCTCAAGCTGGCCTTGATGCCCAGGCCTCATGGAGCGCTGGGGATCTCAGGCATGAACCACCATGGCAGGCTCCAAGACTTATCAGAAATCTTCAGTTGTCAGTTTTAGATATAGTCCCAGTTTTCCCAAAGACTGAGAAAAACATAAAATAATCTTGATTTTTTTTTTTAGTTTAATTGGAATGCATGTATATAAAAAAAAGATACATGTTTTATATGTGCAGAGTGAATGATCATATGTATGCACACCTGCATAGCCACAAGGACAACCTGACATGTTCTGACATGTTGCTAATGTTCCCCCAGGAACACAGTGGGTCCACTGTCCCCTCCATTCTGAACAGGATGCAGACAAACCAGACACCCCCGACATATAACAAAACCAACAAGTTCACACACGGCTTCCAGAACATAGTAGATGCTTACGGGATCGGCACTTACCGAGAGATTAACCCAGGTAAAAACATTTGATGTTTTCCCCTAGCCGTGTGTCTGGTCCTCAGCCTACTGGCTGCATATGCCTTAGGATAGCTGTGAGTGCAGCCCAGCACGAAATCACAACCTTATTTAATGTTTTAAGAGCTGTGTGTGTGTGTGTGTGTGTGTGTGTGTGTGTGCAGTTCCCTAGTGCAAACTTTATAAACAGCATTATGTCACAGGGTCAAGAGAGTAGACATGTCTGTCACTTCACTTGATTCTTTTAATATTTTAAGCTGTTTTTGTTGTTGTGTTGTTTTGAGACAAGGTCCCATCATTTGTCCCTGGCTAGTCTGGAACTCACTCTTGTAGACCAGGATGGCTTCCAAGTCAGAGATCTTCCTGCACCTGCTTTCTAGAGCTAGGAGTAAATGTGTGCGCCACCATGCCTGGCTAGTATTTCAGTCTTAGACTCTGTGAGACAGCTGTTTTTAAGATGTAAAGATGGCCAGACTTGAATTGGTGTATAAGTCCTGTGAAATGTGCCCACTGGACACTAGCAGCTCCATCACTGAATAGTGCCTCACTGTGAGCTCCTTAGTAGATGCTGTGTACGTCCTCAGTGCTACAAAACACCCGGCGTCTCAAAAGGGTAACATCACTGGGAATGGTGGTACACACCTTTGATCCTAGCACTCTGGAGACAGAGGCAGGCAGATCTCTTTAGTTCAAGGCCAGCCTGGTCTACAGAGCAAGTTCTAAGCCAGACAGGGCTACACAGTGAAACCCTGTCTCAAAAAACCCAACCAAACACACACTTGGCTTTGGGGGACTGCTTTAAACATGCTTTTTTTCAAGTTGCCTTCTATTCTAGAATGACTTCTTGGTTTCCCTGTCCTGAAGCTAGACAAAAAAAATAAGAACTGTCTTCAGCACAAGTCAGGGGTCTCCTGTGTTGAGTTAATTATCCATTCAAGAGTCGGAGCATTCAGTTTTAGCCTGCAGCTCAGAAATGATTGCTACACAGAGAGGCAACAGCTGGCCTAGTCCAGAGCAGAGTCCCGAGGCTGAAAGAAGGGAAGAGAACAATATGCTAGTGTTGCCAGGACTCTGTCTCCCTTCATCCTCTCAGTGTGAAGTGTCAGCTGTAGCATATAGCCGTCAGCTGCTCTGTGAGGGTGTGGATCTCACTGTGACAGATTTTCCTGAGAGGGTCTATTGGCGCAGCATGCAGGCATAAGCATCCCACATCAGCCTCAGAGTACAGACAGGGATGATGGTGTGGGGCCTCGTGCCTTCACTTACTTCGTGCCTTTCCCTCTGGCTCCTTTGTAGCTCCGTACACCGTCATCACTTTCCCCTTTCTGTTTGCTGTGATGTTCGGAGATTTTGGGCACGGCATTTTGATGACACTGTTTGCTCTGTGGATGGTGTTGAGGGAGAGCCGGATCCTCTCGCAAAAGAACGAGAATGAGGTACTGTTCCGGTGACCCCTGAACCGGACTGGGTGGTGAGGTCTCTGCAGCATTCATGATGATAGTAATGATCAGAATGTCCATGATGTTTCAGAAGGGAATAGGAAGTTGTTTGAATGTTGAAGAAGCCATATACTGAGCCAGTGAATTTATTTTAGCATTCTTATTTCATTTGTGGATCTGGGTGTGATCCTTGACGTCATTGGGGCTGGGCTAGTACTCTGACATTGAGCTAATTCTCCAGCCATCTTAGCCTTATATTTTGGTTGTTGGTTGAAGCTTTCAGAGCCAGAATGGGGTGGGCTGCTGTGTGGTTGGTGTAAGGAGCATTGTCACAAGGGATGCTGCCACACTTCATTCTTGTAACCCCTTTCCTCTGGCTCCCAGATGTTTAGCATGGTGTTCAGTGGCCGGTACATTATTCTTCTGATGGGCCTGTTCTCCACCTATACTGGACTCATCTACAATGACTGTTTTTCTAAGTCTCTGAATATCTTTGGGTCATCATGGAGTGTACGGCCAATGTTCACTCAAGGGAACTGGACGTAAGTTGCAGAAGCCAAAAGCCAAAGCTAATTCCTTGTATGTTCAGCTCTGACTTGTAGAGCCAGCAGTAAACTAACGCCCGTTAGGAAGTAGTTGAAAATATTTGGTTCAGAAGGTCATATTGTCTCCTTTTAGTTATACTCCAGTCTGTGAAGGGCTTTATGATTGGTTCAGCAAATAGCAAGGATCTGAGCCTATAAATTAATGTAATCTATCTTCTTTGTTTTTTTTTAATGTTTCTTGTAATCTATCTTCTTATTGGCTGGTAAATTAAAAGCAAGTTACATAAATGCCCTACTTAGTTACGTATTAGTGCTTTATTTTTATTTTTTTCATTTTTAAGGTTTTTTTTTCTATTTATATAAGTACACTGTAGCTGTCTTCAGACACACACTAGAAGAATGCATAGATCGGATCCCATTACAGCTGGTTGTGAGCCACCATGTGGTTGCTGGGAATTGAACTCAGGACCTCAGGAAGAGCAGTCAGTGCTCTTAACTTCTGAGCCATCTCTCCAACCCTTAATTTTTCTTTATGTTTGATTCCCTGTCGTTCTTAACTATGAATTCCTACTTTCTTGTGTGTGTGTGTGTGTGTGTGTGTGTGTGCAGGCGTGTGTTGTGAAGACACAAGGTTGACACTGCTTGTCTTCCTAACTGACCTTCTCCTTACACATGGAGGCTTCAGGGTCTCTTCCTGAACCTGGGGCTTGCCATCAGCCAGGCTGGTTAGATCGCTTGTTTGTCTCCGCCTCCCATAAGGGCTGCTACAGCTGCCTGGCTTTTATGCAGGTTCTGGGGATCCAAACGTTGGTCTGCATGCTCCCTCCAGCCGTCTCCCTAGCCCCTAGTTTCTTTATTTTCACTGAGGATTGGAGATAGCTGTAGTCGTTGGTTTGTGCTTAGTTTTTAGTTTCCTTTTCCCAATCACAAATAAATGTGACTTTCTCTAACACAATAGGGAGGAGACGCTTCTGGGGAGTTCTGTTCTCCAGTTGAACCCCGCTATCCCTGGAGTTTTTGGTGGCCCGTACCCGTTTGGCATTGATCCGGTAAGTGTGCCTCTTTCTGACATGCGGCTTTTCCCTAAAGATTGATGCTTGTTTGAGTACTGAGAGGTGAACGGAAGGCCTTGTGTGTGCTAGACAAACGCTCTCTAGCTCTTGTGCTGTGTGCCCGCCCTCCATTTGTTTTGTTTTGTTTCATTTTAAGATAAGTTCTCAGCAGGCTGTCTTTGAACTCACTCTAGCTCAAGCAGGACTTGAACTTTTTAATCTTCCTGCCTCAGCTTTGAAGTTTTTAACTGATCTTGAAACGAGAGGTTTAAGGTAGGGATAACTGGAGCGCACCCATAATCCCAGCACTTGGGGATTGAGTAACATCACCCCAAGTATGAGACCAGCTCAGGCTTCGAAGTGGAACCTGTGCAAAAACAACACCACCACAAACAAACAAACAAACAACCACCACCATCAAGAAACGAAACAAAAAACCAAACCCCAAAACTGACTTAAATACTAAAAATTAAAGCAGGAGCCGGAAGGTGCTCAGTCAATCGAGTGCTTGTCGTACAAGTGTGAGGGCCTGGGTTTAGATGCCAGCAGCCACATAGTGGCTGACATGTTGGCATTCACCGTTAGCCCAAGTGCTACAGAGTGGAGACAGGCAGAGCCTGGGCAATCATTAAGCAGCCACTAGTTGAGTCAGAGAGTGGTGAGATCAGTGAGAGACCCTGCCTCAAAGAGTCAGGTGAAGGATGACTGAGCAAGACGCAGCGTCAGCCTCCGGCTCCCGTGTGCACACGCACACACAGACACACTCAGAGTGTTCTTGAAGCTTAAAACAACAGGTAAAGAAGTGAAGATATGTTCAAAATAAATGTGCATATAAGGGCTTATTTCTGTTCTTGTGGAAATACAATTGTATCATTATGGGAAACAAATAATGTTTTTCTGTCACCACTCCTCAGCATGTAAGTCTCAAAGGAGCTTCTCTTTGGGTTGGGTTGTATTAGAATGTTTTGTTTTGATTTTTTTTTTTTTTTTTTTGTCTTAGTGTGGCTGGAACCCAGTGTCTCAGGCAGTCTAGCCAGGCATTCCAACCACGGAGTTATGCCCCCAGCACAGAGTGTTTGAATCACTTGCCTTGAGTTCATTTAAGAGGAAAAAAGGCACTAAATTAATCCTGCATGAAATTAGGACAGAATTTCCAACAATTTTTACACTGAGACTGCTGCAATTTTGTACTATGTACTCTGCCAGAGCAGCATTCTAGAGCTGATGATTATAAAGTTAGGCTATTGGTCAAGTCTGAAAACTGTTGAAGATGCTTTACATCAGACAGTATCAAATGCTCAGTCAAGATCTAACTCTTGCGCTAGAGAGATGGCTCAGCGGTTAAGAGTACTGACTGCTGCCGTGGTGGTGCACGCCTTTAATCCCAGCACTCGGGAGGCAGAGGCAGGTGAATTTCTGAGTTCGAGGCCAGCCTGGTCTACAAAGTGAGTTCCAGGACAG
>NC_034603.1:68499527-68505427 GCF_900095145.1 Mus pahari
TCTCTCTCTCTCTCTCTCTCTCTCTCTCTCTCTCTCTCTCTCTCTCTCACACACACACACACACACACACACACACACACACACACACAAAATCACTGTTGATACAATACTTTTTGTATTGTAGTCATGTTTTTAAAAGAATTCTTGGCTGGAGAGATGACTTAGTGGTTAAAAGCACTGACTGCACTTCCAGAGGTCCTGAGTTCAATTTCCAGCAACCACATGGTGGCTCACAACCATCTGCAATGCCCTCTTCTCATGTGCCTGAAGAGAGTTGCAGTAGTACATAAAATAAAAAAAATCCTTAAAAAATAATTCTGAGCCAAGCGGTGGTGGCGCACGCCTTTAATCCCAGCACTTGGGAGGCAGAGGCAGGCGGATTTCTGAGTTGGAGGCCAGCCTTGTCTACAGAGTGAGTTCCAGGACAGCCAGGGCTACACAGAGAAACCCTGTCTCCAAAAACCAAAAAAAAAAAAAAAAGATTCTGCATGAAAAAAAATTACTTCTTAAAAAATGTCTTTACCTTTTAGAGATCCATACTGATATATTTGTAAGTAAAACACTATTTCAGCTTTGACCCAAAGTAATATGCAGGTAGAGAGAAAGTATGTGGAAAAGAGGTTGGCCGAGTCTTTAAATTGATGGGAATGAAGCAGGGTATGGTGGTGCATGCCTTTAATCCTGGCCCTTGAGAAGCAGGTGGATCTCTGTGAGTTCCAGGCCAGCCTGGTCTACAAGTGAGTTCCAGGACAGCCAGGGCTATTACAGAGAAACCGTGTCTTAAAAAACAAAATCAAATCAAATCAATTAAGCTGATGGGAATGATTAAAGCTGGCTGATAGGCACATAAATATCTGGTTTAGTATCATCTTTATTTGAATAAATTGCTTCAGATTTTCAACAAAAAGGGTATTCTTTAAGCAGATGCGTAGTGTTTTCCCACTTGAGAATTCTTTGTGTAATGCCTTCTAGTTTTCCCTCCTTGTCACAGATTTGGAACATTGCAACCAACAAGCTGACCTTCCTCAACTCCTTCAAGATGAAGATGTCTGTTATCCTCGGCATCATCCACATGTTGTTTGGAGTCAGCCTGAGCCTTTTCAACCATATGTGAGTCCCTCTGTCCCTCTGTCATCATACACTAGCCAGGTGACGCCTTTGCTTAAAGGTAGCACCCCTCTGGAAAGGAATCAGTAAGTCAGGGCTCCCTTCAGTCTATATTGTAGAAGCAATCTCTATTATACCAGCCTCATGGTCTCATGGTCTTAAATGAAGCTTCGTATTAGTTCCTGATCTGTTTATAGGTACAAAAAAAAAAAAAAAAAAAGACCTTTGGGGGGGGGGGAAGATGCAGCAATTTAGTGAATTCTTATTTTGAACTCTGTGTATGTGGTGGTTATGTGCACATGTGTGTGTGTGCCCACAGAGGCCAGAGGCATCAGGTCCCCTGGAGCTGGAGTTACAGAGGGTGGTGTGCTGCCTGATGTAGGTGCTGGAGACTTGCATGTGGGTCATCTGCAGGAGCAGTAAGTGCTCCTGACTGATAAGCCATCTTTCCAACCCCATGTTTTTCTTCCTTGATGTGTAATTTATACAAAATTATGAATCCATATATTAGATCTTCCATGGAGAGTAGTGGAGGTGGTCCAAGAGCCATTCGAGGCCCAGACGTTTGGAAGTATAGTCTCCGTTGTCTCCAGTGCTCTGGCTGCTGCCTCAGTGTGATGCAGACAGAGCTGCGGGAACAGTGTGTGGACAAACCTATCGAGCAGTCCAGTCAGTGCCGGTGCCATAGGCCTGTCGCTCTTAATGTCATTTCTCTTTCCCTTCCTAGCTATTTCAAGAAGCCCCTGAACATCTACTTTGGCTTTATTCCTGAGATAATCTTCATGTCCTCGTTGTTTGGTTACCTGGTCATCCTTATCTTTTACAAGTGGACAGCCTACGACGCCCACTCGTCCAGGAATGCCCCGAGCCTCCTGATCCACTTCATAAACATGTTCCTCTTCTCCTACCCAGAGTCTGGTAACGCAATGCTCTACTCAGGACAGGTATGTCAGCCCCGAGGAGGGTCACAGAGCCCCATGTAACTCTGACCTGAAAAAAGCCTAGAGACATTGTTCTGTAATACCTGGTTTCCAGTTTGTACCACCATATAGTATGAACTATATAGCTCCATATAGTCAAACCACTCCCCTATACCTCTTAGCTCTGGAGTGTTCATTAATGATTCCATGCTATAAAGGATAGAATTTGTAGGGCCAAGTGCCACAGGCCTGTAATCTGAGCACTCAGAAGGCTGGGGTGGGAGGGGACAGAGATCTAGGCAAGCCTGGGCTACCTAGTGAATTCCAAGCCAGGGTGAGCTACATCGTAAGATCCTGTCTCAGACAATTAGATGAGTAAAGGGGGCATAATTTAGAACTGCTGTTTGATGGGACAGTTACTGGGTTTGTCCTGGCGCCTGCTCATTACTTAGAGAACACAGATAATAGTTGTAGACCAATAAGAATAGATTGTTTGGGGGGAAATGTGTGCTGCTGTTGGAAACAGTCTGTTTGATGGTGGACTTCATTGCCTCTTCCTTTGCAGAAAGGAATTCAGTGTTTCCTCATAGTGGTGGCAATGCTCTGTGTCCCTTGGATGCTGCTGTTTAAGCCGCTGATCCTACGCCATCAGTACCTGAGGAAGAAGCATTTGGTGAGTGTCTTTCTGTGGCTGAAGGTTACTAGACTTTTTCCTCGTCTAAGATCCAGGCAGCGCCTTAGAGGATGTAATTAACTGTGCACACGTGCATGTATTCTGTTATGGATTTGGGTTACATATGAGCATGAACCCCCGGGTCTGCCAATGTCAGAGACACCTGGATCAGAGAGAATAAATCATTACGTTTTTACCTTTCCTGGTCGTGATTTTTGTCACGCTCTCCGCAGCAGAGGCCAGCCCTGGGTCCACACGTCTAGATGCGGCATCAGCCAAATCAAGGTTAGAAGAGCTGCCGACAGTGAGCTCACTCATGTGGTTTGCCAGGGCAGCCACAGGACTGACCCAAAGACATATTTTTTTAAATGAGATTATGATGCTTTCACCAACTGAAACACCTGGGAAAGGACCTGACTTAAAGCACACTGATTTTTTTTTTTCTTCTTCTTCTTTTAAGAGGCAGCATATATACACACAGGTGTTTCCTTAACATATGTGTGTATACCAACTCTACACACATACACACAAAGTTAAGCTTGCCAAATGTTCGATACTGCATATAATTTCTGGCTATCCCATAATGCTTACTGCATTGCCCGGGAAAACCCAAGAGATCTTATTGCATGAGTCCCATGGCTGTGAGATGATCCCTCCGTTGGAGAGCAGCTGAGTTACAAGACCCTCCTTCTCCCTTTTCTGACCATCTTCATCCTTTCATGTGCCCTCCATTCGTCTCCCCTCCCCCTCCCCCTCCCTCTCTCGTTCTCTTCCCCCTTCTTCTCTTCCATTCACTATCAGGAAGGGCAACCCGTGGAGGCCCCAGTCACACCAACCCCGAGCCAACAGGGACTAGAGGCAGCACCGGCTGCAACAGTGAGTCACTTAACTCCGACAAAGCAAAACGTTTGTTTAAAGAGGTGGCAGACAGTGCAGGTGAATTCTTTTTTTAATGCCGTTGAGAGCGTGGCACGAGTGCTCTCAAGAAGGGTGGCCTTGTTGCTCACTGAGACCATGACAGAGGAGCCATCTGCCTCTTAGGAATAGATCAGGTATCGTCTTTACCATTGGCCTACTAAGTTTCTGTTTGGTTGTGTAAGTACAATCCTATCTTCAGGAGCCAAGTGGCCCTCTTCGAGTCCCATCATCTTACTCCAAGACGGCAGTTTCTGGGCTCATCCATTTTTGTGTCTGTATCCTGTGACAGTGTGTGGGGTGGGTTTTCAGCATGGAGACAAGAGGGGCTCGGACTCTTTCATTGATGTCTTTGTTCTCTGTACCTGAAAGCCCTTCTTTAAGGGATACTGGTCCTTGTTTTGGGAGTTCAGCCATGACTTGTCTTCTTTAGAGAAGGTCTGAATCTCCTTCCCTTACTGGGATGCAGAAGGTCTTGTTTCTTCAGCTGATTTCCTGAGCCGCCCTGCGTGCTGCACATCTGTCAGAGCCACCTGAGCCATCTGTCTAGACCTTCCCTTCTTCTGTACTAACTTACAAATCAGTGACAGCACTTTGAATGTCAGACATTTGACATCATTTCACCAGAATCTTAGAATGCACTGTGTCTATGCAGCCCAACATCCGAGATTTTCAATCTCGCTGGTCAGGATTGTTCTGTTAGCATACACCGCTTTAAGGGAAACGCATGCTTATGCCAGACGAAATTTTAATCTTGCTGTGGGAAATTATTTTCAAGTTGAGGAACACACTGCCCAACATTGATTTCTTTCCCATCGTTTTTTCTTGCTTTGTTCGTCCTCGTTGCCTTTTGAGTGTGACTCCATCCTCCATGCTAAGCGCCACTGCAAGACCCCCTCATCTGGAGGCTCTCCCACGCAACATCTGCCCAGCTGTGTCCGTAGCCGAGTCTCTTGCTGGAGAGCAGTCCAACAGCATCAGGGTGACCACACTCCAGGAAGGACCCTTGACCCTTGACCTCAGGGGCCGAGGAGCACGGATCTGCTCCTGCTCTGCTTCTCGTCTCCCCCGTTGTCTCCAGGAGTGGCGTTGTCATAGCTCAGCATTTCTTTTCTTGTCTTTGCTGGTGTGTCTCTCATTTCCTTCCTGTAACTCGTTTCCTGAGCTGTGCAAGGTACTCATTAGAGCCTGGTTAGGAGGTCTAACCTGTCTGTTTTCACTTCTTCTGCAGGCTAGGGAAATCTTAGGGAGATGGACTCTGTTTGGGGAATTTTGAATTCAGAAGCTTTCCTCCTCTACCCTGTAAGACCCGGGCCAAGATACTATGGAGTCTCCCCACCCCATGCCCTTTATAATGCTTAAAGCCCCTCCTTCTGAAGGTAGTTAGGCGACATTTGAGCCTGACCTGGGAGTGCTTAGATTTTAGGGATTCCCAGATCTGAACCACCTAGCAAACTTGGAACGTGGGCATTAAAACAGGTGCGAGGAAGAGGAAACAAAAGTGACCGGTAACTTCATGATTCCATGGAGAGAAAGAGGGAGAGAGGGAGAGAGAGAGAGAGAGAGAGAGAGAGAGAGAGAGAGAGAGAGAGAGAGAGCTTTTAGAACTTTTGTACTAATCAAGAAGCCTCAGAGCCCCGCCCCCACCCTCCTCCTCCAGGCCATTGCTATCAGGTGGAGGCTTTGCCTTTAGCACCTGTCTGTCATCTACTGAGACACATGTAGACAGTGTGTAGACAGTGTGTAGACAGTGTGTATACCTAGAAGAAGAGGGATATCTCGGGACCTGTTTTAAACTGAAGCAATCTTCTGCCTCTCAATGTTTCTCAATAGAGTTGTCTTCTTAGCGGCTGCCAGTCTTTTTATGGTACCTAACGTTGCTGGATGTGCCACAACTATATAATCACTATTGCAGATGCATATGGTAATTGTCCAGTTCTTTGCTGTTATAAACAACGATGCAGAGAGTGTCCTGAGGCATATGTGTCCTACTGGATTTTGTAGACATAGATGCCCTGGCATTGGGACTCCTGAATCTCCAGGCTCAGTGCATTCTGTATTTTGGTGTACCCACCACAGTGAGTATATCATTTCTCAGTAGTGCTTTCCTGCACCTTTCCCCAGGCCTACTGAGTCTCTACTTTCTAGGGACAGCATTTGAGAATCTATTGAGAGTGTAGCTTCCACAGCGGTGGTGGTGCATGCCTTTAATCCCAGCACTTGGGAGGCAGAGGCAGGCAGATTTCTGAGTTCAAGGCCAGCCTGGTCTACAAAGTGAGTTCCAG
>NC_034603.1:68505487-68513797 GCF_900095145.1 Mus pahari
AGAGAGAGAGAGAGAGAGAGAGAGAGAGAGAGAGAGAGAGAGAGAGAGAGAGAGAGAAGCTTCTACCTGGGTGTAGTAGTGCATGCCTTTAGTCCCAGGCAGAGGCAGGCAGATCTCTGAGTTCAAGGCCAGCCTGGTCTATAAAATGAGTTTCAGGACAGCCAGGGCTACACAGAAAAACCCTGTCTTAAACAAGGTAGCTTCCATAGAGCTCCCCCTGTGGCCTTTTCTGTGAACCTTGTAGGACTGACTGATGCTGCAAGGAGAGGGGAGTCTACCACATAAACCTTGGGGTCTGAACTGCCCAGCAAGTGGTATTAAAAGAGGTACCCCAAAAGCTAAAGCTGAGGAAGGGAGCCACAGGGAAATTCCCAGCCCTGTTTCCACATTGTTCGAGCTTCCTGGAGCAGTCACGCTGCAGGCAGGCAGTCCTTCAGCTTTGGGTTGATAGAACTCATAGGAAGTGGTCCGGGGGCTGCTTCCTTCATCCCTTTCACTCTGCCAGAACCTGCTGATGGAAAGGGATCCCTGCCTTACTTTCTGTTTTTAAGACTCAGAGTTCTTTAGCTGCAGGTTCGCATCTGTTAGGATGTTGTGAGGTTTTGTTTTGCTTTCTTCCGAGACCTTGGGTAGCTCTCTTTGTTCCTACACAGGCCTGGTATAGTTGCTGGAACCCTTGGGCTCCCATTGGAGGCCTGTCAGAGCAGGGTATACTTATCATGTCACCCACTGCCATCCCTACCCCCACACTGCACTTGGAAAGTCTCATCTTCAGTTCCAGCAACACTCAGGCCCTCTCAGACTTTACAGCTTAGCTGTGCTCACTGTGAGAGTGTTCATGTTCAGCTTCTCACCCATGCAGAAGTCCGTGAGCATTGACCAAGGCAAGGCTGTTTTGTCTTGGTGTCACCGGAGGAGGTGGTAAAAGGCAGGGCTGCCACTCGTGGGGTCCAGAGTGGTGGTGGTGGCTGGGGTGGGACAGTTCCTTGTTTTTATGTAGCTTGTCCCTTCGGTGGCCACTGCTTCTGTTGATAGGATGTATGCCTTTCTGAGGATCGTATGCACTAACCATCGCCCTTCCCCACCTCACAGAGTGCCGCCTTAAAGCCCAGGCAAATACTGCTCTTTCTGTTCATCTGTGTAGGGAACTCTCAACTTTGGTGGGATCAGGGTGGGCAACGGACCGACGGAGGAGGATGCTGAAATTATTCAGCATGACCAGCTTTCCACCCATTCAGAGGACGCAGAAGAGGTAAGAGCTGGGGGCGGGGGCTTCCTCTCCTTACTGTGGGCAGCTCTAGATCTTGTTTCCTAAGAGGCTTATTCAATCATCTCCTTGAAAAATAAAATTACTAATGATTGGCCGCTGTCAGGCCAGCTCAGGATGCCACAGCTTGCCCTGTGGGGCCTGCTCTGATCTAATCTGTGGCCACAGAGCCCACCCACCTTTGCTCTGTTCTTCTTGATTTCCTCGGGTCTGTGGTGCACTGCATGCGACCTCAGTGGCTAACTGCTCTCCACCCAGGCAGCGCTTAGCATCTCACCTCTTGTTAACCAGCAGCACGGGAGCCTTCGGGATAGTGTCTTCATCCTCCGGTCCCAAGGGCCTCACGCACACTGCTTAGTGGCTATATTCAGGGCTTCCTTTGAGGCCTGCCCCATCCGTGTGTTCTTGAGCCAGGGGTTTTTGTTTGTTTGTTTTTCAAGAGCTTTTAAATTTTGCTATCTGTCTTCTTTTTAGACTGAGAGGAATCAGGCCAGGCTAGCCTTTCCTTTGACACTACTTCCAGTTTCAGCCTTTTAAAATTCATTCTCCTTGCCCGAGATTTCATGGCGTAATGCCTGCAAACTAAACTAGTAGTTCTCACCTTTTCATTGTATTTTTATTTTTATTTTTATTTTTTTAGCAAATAAAATAGTAGCAAGGGACCTAGGCTAAGTTTTTCAGTCTAGCCACTTTGACTATAGTTTTGTTTTTTATATGTGTAGGGTTTTTTATTATTATTATTGCAAGAGTTGGGGTGCCTTTTAAAATGTGTATCTTAATTCTGCGATTTCCCTTTATGTGTGTGCTAAGGAAGGGTGCCTCCAACACAGTATCCCCGTTAACCACTCTTCCCCCTAACAGTCAGAAATGTGTGCTCATAGCTTGTGACCTTGTGTGTGGCACAGCTTCCCACTAAGTGTGAATTTGTGTTTTCAAGCCTACCGAGGACGAAGTGGTAAGACCTGAGCCTTCATGTCTATCCGGGGTTTCTCTCTTCCCACCCTTGTGCTCACTCTGTCCACCCTATCGCACCCTGGGGCCACACACATGACACCCGTGCATCCTGCATCTCACTGGCCATGTCTAACCAATCTGTGAGCCTGCATCCGAAACAGTTCATCTCCATTAACTGCATCTCGTGTCGGTCACCTCTGTCCTCGTGCTGTTGACTGCTGATCTAATACCTCTGAGACTAGCTCGGAAGGAACTGCAGGGAATGTCTATACTGGCATTCTTGATTTCATTACCCCTAGGGTTAAAGTTCCAGGGGTCTCCACTTTCCTCTCCTATGATGTGTTGGTTGCTCTGCAACCACCGGGGGTGGTGGGGAGTGGTCCCCACCCTGCTCCTCTGAGTGCTTGCAAGCAAAGCTTACCCTTCCTCCTGTCTGAGACGCAGCCTCTCCCGCTGCCCCTATCAGCTTGGTGGTACTTAGGGTCACAAGACCCTTGCTTGGAATCAGTCTTAGCTCCACATGACCTGGTTGAGAAGTGAACAGCTTTCCAAATGAGCTTTGCCTCTCAGGTACATGCAGGGAAAAGAAATCCATCCGCACCAAAGGCCTTCTGTGTTAAGTACATGAAGAATAATAGACGGGAAAGAATGCGTAGTGCTCAGGCCACGGCTAGAGTGCCAGGCCTCGTAGCTCAGCAGCAGTCCATCCACCAGCACTCACATTTTGAGATAGGTTTGAAATGACCTTTCCGCACTGTTTGAGTCTTTCCCCTAAACTTCTCTCTAACATCCCTGCTCCTGTGAACTGTTCCCTTCCCTCTCGCGGTCTCTCCAAGGGGCAGTGCATGGCCATGGGGAAACCTTTGCTGTTCTGTGTCAAAACAGGCAGTGTTTGGTCTCCCTGATGACTGGAGAGGTCTCCTTGCCTGCCTCAACCACCTTTGCTCCTGGACCAGGTGTCTGTGCAGAGCTGCTGGCTAAGCTGCCTGGCATGGCTGGGGGGGGGGGGGGGAATGAAAGGGATCCCATGTGGCTGAGGAGCTTGGCCCTCTGCCTGTGTCACCACCTCCCACAACACTGCTTTCCAAATGGCTACCTGCTGTGCTGGTGCCTTCCCCATCGGCAGAATGTTCTAGTCAGCGATCTAGTGCCAGTGCTCTCAGATAGCCATGTCCCTGGGAGTTGGACAGTCAAAAAGATGGGCTCCGGCGGAGTCTTCCCGTTCTCCAGCCACCGAACACACAAAGGAAATTAGCTCTGCCTGGCTTCCGCCATGGTTATAATTTTGTCTTTTTCTGCCCTTGATTCCCCACAGTCAAATTTAGAAAACTAAATATTTAGAAAAATATTTTTTTGTAATGATTTCAAACAAAGGAGTCTTGCAAAGCAGTGCAGTGAACCTCTGTAATTCCCCACGCTGCTTGGATGTAAACACGTGTTTCTTCCAGGCAGGGCAACTGTACCCTTGCCTTGGGAAGCACAGGTCCAAACCAGACGAGTTGATAGCTGGGAAATCTTTGAAGGCTGTAACCATTCAACAAGGGTCGGTGGCCCCTCCCCCACTGTGTCTTCTCACCCACCCTGTCCACCAACTCATCCCCGCTCACCCACCATCTGCCAGTCATGTCACGCACCCTCAGTGTGTCAAGCACTGTGTAATGCTATAGAAATGGAGAGACCGTCCAAACAAGGTAGGGAGCTGGTCTGTTGACAGACTCCATGGTGGCTGTATGCCCGGGATACTTGGGGAGCACAGAGGGGTGCCCGACAGGCACGGGCGGGCGGGGAATTGGAAAGAGGACAGAAAAGGATTCCCTTGGGTTCCTCCTGGGCTGAGGCTGGGGAGGCAGGGAGAGAGGAAGAGGGGCAGACCCACCGTCTACGGCTTTACAGAGATGCGGGCCCACAGGCGCAGGAGTGATCCAGCTTTGCTGGAGCTGATGTGGGAGCTGGGGACTTTCGAGAGGACGGTCGGCAGAGAGTGACAGAAGTTGTAGCCTCATTTTGGCAACAAGGAGCTCAGAGTAGTGAAGCTGAGGTGCACAGGCCCTACTGCTAAAGTCTCGTGGGTAGAGCAATGGAGTGCGGGGGGTGGGGGTGGGGGGCACAACCTGGAGGCAAGGACATCCTGTGGTATGATGAGATTTAGTAAAGGACTGGATAGCTTAAAGTGAACTAAGTCACTCACGTGGAGGAAGAGGGGTGGAAGGGCCACTCTGCCACTCATTTTCAGAGTAAGAGGCCTGAAGATAGAAAAGTCCCAAAATTCACAGGGTTAGACAGGGATGCCTGGACATGAAGCATTTCCCAAGGTAGCCTGCTGGAAATGGCCCCTCTTCCTACTGGCCCTACCCTTACGGCTTGTCAGCACCGCCCCTCAATTCTGGGTAGAGATTCTACCATCCACCAGGTGCTGACATGAGGCCAGGGAAGCCGACGGAGCCTCAGGAGCACGAAGGCTGACAGCGATGCTGTGCAGCTCTCAAAGAGACAATGCCACTTGATCTGTGGCGGACTTTTTGATTTCTCCACCCGGGCCTTTCTAGAACATACCGAGTTCAGAAACTGCTCCTAAATGTGAACTTCTTCCACATCCTGAGCTCTACCTCATCCCCACTCCTTCTATGCAATACAAAAAGTCAGACTGGACCCAGGCCAGGGCAAGCGTCCCGGCTGAGCTGTACCCTGGCTCCCCGCACACTTGTTTTGTCACAGATTTTTAGGGACATGGTCTTACTGTGCTGCCCAGGCTCTCCTCAGCCTCACAGCCCTCCCACCTCAGCCTCCTGCTCAGTGCTGGGATTACAGCGTGAGCCACCAAGTCAGCCACACCTACAGTGTTTCCCAACTAGCCCTTCATGTGGGAAATCTGTGGACTTTTGGCAAAAATTTCTCCTGGTGATCTTCTCAGAAGTCAAAGAAGGAAGTTGTCTAGCTCTCAGAAGACTGGGAGGAGGAAGTAAGGAGGCTTGCAGAGCTCGGGGTGCAAGTAGCTTCCTACCTGGGCGCTCCTGTCTGGCCTGGCCATATTCCCAGCAGAATGTGCACAGAGCTGCGCCATAAGGCGGGGATCAGTGGGGTCAGGCCACTGGCAGGGCCCCACGGTCTCTCGGACGAGTATGTGTGACGGTTGATTGTTAATTGTCAACTTGACCACATCTGGCGTCACCTATGAGACAAGTCTCGGGCCACACCTCTGAGAGGGGCTAGTGCAGTTCAGTTAACTGAGGTGAGACAGAGTTTTAAAGCAGGTGGCACCATTCCTGGGCGTGGTCCTTGCACCGAAGAGAGGGGAAAGCAGGCAGACATGTGTTCATTCAGTGCCCTCTGCTTCTTGGCTGTGGATGTGACTGCCACCAGCTGCTGTAAGCGCCTGCTGCCTTTAGTCCCCACTATGATGACTGCACTCTGAACTGTGAGCCAAACTGTCTCCCCTAAGTCACTTTTGTTGAGGTATTTAGTCCCAGCAACAGGAAAACAAAAAACAAAACACTGTTCTTTGACTCGGTATCCCCCATTGCAGAGATCAGAGCCCACCAGAGAGAGAGAAAATGATTTAAAACAGTGTGGCCGGGAGGTGGTGGTGCACCCCTTTAATTCCAGCACTCGGGAAGCAGAGGCAAACAGGCCTGGTCTGCATAGTAAACTCCAACACAGCCAGGAATACACAGAGAAACCCTGTCTGGAAAAAAGCAAAAAAATTAAAATAATAACAAAAGATACACAGTGTGGTAGAGGTGGTGGCTCACACCTTTAGAGGCAAATGGAGTTCCCGAGTTCAAAGCCACCCTGGTCTACAGAGTAAGTCTACAGGACAGCCAGAGCAACACAAACCGTGTCTTGGAAAAAATGACCCCCCCCCTTCCCCAGAAAAGATAAACAGTGTGGACCTGGAGAGATAGTTCAGTGGTCAAGAGCACTGGATGCTACTCCAGAGAACCTTGGTTCAATTCCCAGCACCCACATAGATGCTCACAGTCTTTTAACGCCTATTCCAGGGGCCTTCTACTGGCCTCTGCAGGTACTGCATGCACATGGTGCCCAGACATACATGCAGGGAAATAAGTCTTTGAAAAGAGAGAGACAGGCACACAGACAGACAGACAAACAGACAGACAGTGTGATAGGTATGGTGGCACATACCACTAAAGCCAGCACTCGGGAGGCAGAGGCAGGCAGATCTCTGAGTTTGAGGCCAGCCTGATCAACAAGGTGAGTTCCAGGCTAGCCAGCACTATATAGTGAGACCCTGGATGAAAAAAAAAAGATATACATTGGAGCTGGATAGATTGCTGCTCTTCCAAAGGACCTAGGTTCATTCCCAACACCAGCATGGTGGTCACAACTACCTGTAACTCCATTTCCAGAGATCCAACACACACGCAGGCAGCTGGGTGGTGGTGGTGCATATCTTTAATCCCAGTTCAAGGCCAGCCTGGTCTATAGAGTGAGTTTCAGGACAGCGAGGGCTACACAGAGAAACCCTGTCTCCAAAAACCAAACCAAAAGATAGACATTTCCTCATGTGGTGGTCCACACTGTGAAGCCAGCACAAGGGAGACCAAGGAGTTAGGGTTCCAAGTTCAAGATCAGCCTGAAACTACATAGTGAAATTCTCTTTTTAAAAAAAAAGATACAGTCTAGCATACTGATAGGCATGAGGGTGACCCTGTTGGAAGTCAGGTCAGGAAGGATTTCTGGGGAAGTCATTGTTGAAATCACCACTCATAGTCAACGCCAGTACTCAGCCCTTCTACAGGTGAGAGGTCAGGTATGAGAAGTGTAATCCCTGCCCTGGCATGGGCTCCAGGGACCACTCAACTCCTGAGTACTCCCCTCCTCGCCTGATCATCTCCTCTGTGGTTTCTTCCCATGCCAGTTTGACTTTGGCGACACCATGGTCCACCAGGCCATCCACACCATTGAGTACTGCCTGGGTTGCATCTCCAACACCGCGTCGTACCTGCGGCTCTGGGCCCTCAGCCTGGCCCACGCACGTGAGTGTGCTCTCCCCAGTCCTCTCCTGTGGGAATACCCTTAGAGTCATGGGGCCTTCCTCAGCACAGAAACACATGACAGGTCTCGAATCCACCCAGTTCCTGTCTCCAAGAATAAAGAAATCACTCATGTCATCCACTCTTTCTCACGTTAGCTGTTTATAGTGGTCTTGCTCAAAGCAGTCAGGAACACGTGGCTCAAGGAGCTCACCCCAGAAATGGGGGAAGAGCAAACCCAAAGGTTCCCTTTTGCTAAACTCAGTTGCACCTTGTGTCTCCCCACCCGCAGAGCTCTCTGAAGTACTTTGGACCATGGTGATCCATATCGGCCTGCACGTCCGGAGCTTGGCCGGGGGGCTAGGGCTGTTTTTCATCTTCGCCGCCTTTGCCACGCTGACCGTGGCTATCCTGCTGATCATGGAGGGCCTCTCGGCCTTCCTCCATGCCCTGCGGTTACACTGGTGAGTGGCAGGGGCCCAGGGGTGGGACAGGCCACGCCTTTGCTCACGAATTGTAGACAGTCCTCTTGCTTAGCACCAGGAGTCTATCCCTCCTCCAGTTCTCATCGCAGTGCCCCTCCCCCACTTTGCTGGCACAGAACCCCGAGGAAGGGCCACAGGAAAACCCAGTTCATCTTTTCATGGCTTCCGGGAAGGGCCCTGCTCCTTGCTTCAGGATTCCGCAGTGCTTCCGATTGTGCTTATAAAGTAGACAGGGAGTTGTGGTGACAGGTCTTGTTTTGTTGTTGTTTGTTTGATGTTTAAACAGGGTCTCACTATATAGCTAGGCTGGCCTTGAACTCACAGTTCTCTTGCTTCAACTTTTCAAGTGTTAGGATTATAGGCAAAAACTACCCTGCACAGCCAGGAGTTCATTTTGTGTAGGGTGTTTCTGTTTTGTTCTGGCCTGTGACTCCTGTCTTTAGAGCACTAGACTGGACCCCTTGCTGCCTTGGTGAGATGCTAGCTGTACTAAAGCAGCTTTTCCAAAGGTGGTGTGGTGTGTGTGTGTGTGTGTGTGTGTGTGTGTGTGTGGTGTGGTGTGTGTGTAGGGCTGTGGTGTGTGTGTGGGGTGTGTGTGTGTGTGTGTGTG
>NC_034603.1:68514077-68571048 GCF_900095145.1 Mus pahari
AGCCATGAGGGAGCAGGCCCCGGATCTCCAGCAGCAACTGTTTTTAAGCCAATGAGAGCTAGAGATGCCCAATTGCATATATGTTCAGATGAATGGCAGGAAAGAAATCTACTAGCCAACAACATCTGCTTGTGTGTGTGTGTGAGTGTGTGTGTGTGTGTGTGTGTGTGTGTGTGTAGGGCTGTGGTGTGTATTCGCTAATGTACTGTGTGACCCTTAGAGACTTTATATGAAGAAATGGCTCAGGAATAGAGGAGCTCGAGGCTGGGCTGTAACTGTAATTATCCTAAAGGCCCGGAGCCTGTGTTTTGCCAGCAGCCCTGCCTCAGACTCTGCCTCTTGGGGGCTCCATTTATCCTTTTGTGCTGAGTTCCCCCTTTCAGGGAAGGGCTAATCCCAGCATCCTGGGAAGCTCTAGTTGACCCCACACTGTGAAGGGTCAGGAACTCAGAAAGCCCTGGCTGAGGTGGTGTGGGTGATCTCAGGTTTCCAGGAGGGCTTTGCACAGCCCTGACCAGAGAAGCCTCGCCTCTGTGACCTCATCTGCCTCTCCTGGCTGCATTGCAAGTGTAAGATCCTGCACCTGGCTGTACCAGGCTATGGGGAGACTTGCCGCATGTTAGGGTTGGGCCATAGTCCTCCCTCCATAGCTGCTTTAGAAGGCCCGTGTGACTGCGTCAGCAGAAGCTGCCCCCTCTGAGCTGGCTCTCTCTGAGCCGGGCCTCTCCTCCTGGCTCCACTTCTCTGCACCCAGTGGTTTGTTTACTGGAAGCCTGGGAGGTTGGGAGTGCTGCGTGCTTTCTGCTGCTGGCTTGGCATCCTCTCTTCAGTTTATCAGCCAGCACGCTCCACTTCGTGCAGCACACCTCCCCAGCCACTCCAGTGAGGAGTGTCTATGCAACCAGCTTCCCACCCCCACCCCCTGCCCTGTGACTCACTTTTTCTTGTCCTCTTGACCCCCTGTGCTTTTGTGTTCCCATCTGTGTCTCCTGAGCTGCTCTGAGGAGAGCACCCGCCTACCTCTCCTTAGTTCCAGCCTGTGTTAAAGCCTGGTTGCCTCCCACGCTGGCAGGGGCACCCTGTCCTGAGGAGGTTGCCTGGCTGTGGGTCTCACGTTTATCAGGAGCTGAGGCAGTTTAGGATGCTGTTTTATTGCCAGATCGGCCATGATTGCAGACTTACCTTTGGCCTTAAGTGACCATGTGCCTTCCTCCACTCTCCTAAAGGAACATGGAGTAGTAGCAGTGGTGTGGAGTAGGCTTTTGAGACAAACTGACCTCACTGGCAGGCCTGAGCTCTCTGAACGTGACTTGGTCTCATGTGGAGAGAGAAAACGGTAGCCACATGGCAAAGTTACTGTGAGAAACAGAAAATAATAAACATGCTAAGTGTCTGTTACATGGCCTGACACCCCATAATAGCCCGTGGCTGGAGAGTGCACTGCCCTACAGAGAGACCTGGCTGCGTGCCCCATAAACTAACTTCTTAGGCTGGTTAGAGGATGGGGAGGCTCTTGCTGGCATCTGAATGCCTGAATGCGTAGTCTACAAGCACAGGCTTGTAGTATGCATCTCACATTATTTGTCTGTATGGTAGTGTAAGTATTGAGTAGAAGAGGAGAATTGGAGGAAGCCTCCTGCAACTTTTAAAACCCTGGCTGTTGAGACATGGCACCAACAAGCTTAATTGGTGCTTGGGCGCCCTCTATTGGCCAAAGGCAGAAGTAAGCCAAGACCTAGAAGGAGCCGAGCAGGTCCTAGCCCTTTGGTGAGAGGTGGGAACAGCTAGGTGGTCCTTGCCAAAATGGTCCAGGGATAGTGCTCCTGATTCCTGGCACCAGACACAAACATCTTCATGACTCGCACAGTCTCTTGGCATTTCCCTGATACACAAGTTCTGAGTTTCTGTAGTGGGATTGAGAAGAAAAACACTTAATTTGAGTTTGATTTGATTTGATAGCCCAAGCTACTAGTCTGAGATTTGTGAAGGTCATAAAGCCAGTGACATTTGAAGATATAGTTTCCTTCTGGGTTGTGCCTCTTCCCACCTACCACGTAATGTGCGCTTGGTATTCATGCCCACCATAACTAGACAGGAAACAGGGATCTGGTGGTAATCAGCCACCAGGATGAAACATAAGACTGTTGTCATGAGACAGGAGTCCCTATGTGTCCTGGTTAATGAAACAGAACTGGGAGTAGGCCTAGAAACTGTGTGGTGCTGGAAAAAAAAAAATCCTGGGAAAATAGTCACGGGCTGACAGTGCTGCCTGAGGTCCGAGCCATCAGACAATGTAAACCGTGGAGACAGAGCCTGAGAAGCAGCCGCTCCAGGCCTCTTCCAAAGCTGCTCCCTCCACCACACCCCACCAGGAGGGGAAGAGGCCCCACAGTCCCTTCCTTCTTCACCCAGCCCTGAAAAGAGGTTCCCTGGACCATGGCAGGATCGCTCAATATCCCCAGCCCCACCCCGTCCCCCATGGCTTACTGGAGGGCCTTTGCCAGGAGCTGAAGCTGGCAGAGGTGGCAGAGAAGTCTGTTTGCCCTCCTGATACCCTTGAGTGGGAGGTTCATTTCACTAGAGCTGAACAGCAGAAGAGCTTGCAGGGGTCAGCACCTCTCAGCCCACGAAGCAGCCTCCTCAGGTCTGTACTTTCTCAGGAAGCACACGTTTCCCTGGCTGGGGGAAGAGGGTGGGGTGCCAGAGGGAAATTGTTTTCCATCTCTGTACTTGGAGCTTAAGGTGAGGACTCTCTGGGTGGGAGGTAAAGTCAGATCTGACCTCTAGATAACCCCAAGATGTTGGCCGTGTGTGTGTGTGTGTGTGTGTGTGTGTGTGTGTGTGTGTGTGTGTGTGTGTTTGCATCATAAACACTGTGGAAAGAACAGAAAATTTAAAAGATCCAAGCTGTTCCTGGTTAGGACTGGCCTGAGCTCCTGCAGGTGGGAAGGCTTGCACCAGGGGGACCTTGCTCTGTGCTGCCCACACAGCAGAGCATTTATGGCTCAAGCCAAACATAGACAAGCGGGCTTTTGCTGAACAGGCTAGGACCCCTTAATCCTCCAAGGAAAGCTCAGGCTCCATTTGCCCTGTTTGGAAATGAGAATTGTCTAACTTTGCCATCGGCCAGCCAGGGAGTCTGAATGTGTCCTTAGAACTGGAGGTGGGAGTTGGAACCCATGATGGCACATTTGGACTAAAGAGTGTAGAATAAAGAGAGATGCACATCTTTTGTTCCGTTGTTCGGAAATACCCATGCTACATGTGAATGAGGCCTACTCAAACCCCGTGGGAGCGAGAGAATGGGAGGCTAGCCACCTCCTACAGAGCCAGCTCTGTGCTAGGTCTTAAGAAGGGCTTAGAAGCTGGGCAGTGGTGGCGCACGCCTTTAGTCCCAGCACTTGGGAGGCAGAGGCAGGCGGATTTCTGTGTTCAAGGCCAGCCCGGTCTACAGAGTGAGTTCCAGGCCAGCCAGGGCTACACAGAGAAACCCTGTCCCGAAAAAAAAACCAAAAAACAAAAAAAAAAACTTTCTAAAAAAATGGGGGGGGGTTAGAAGCCAGCACTGCCGTGGCAACTCTGGGCCCTGACCTGGATGATGCAGCTTGTGTTAGCTCAGATCTCCATTGCTGGCTTCCGTTTCCCCTGGGGAGCCCCTGGGGCCTGGGCCTATGTAGAATGTGGGAGCGGGTACCCTACGATCAGTTCTGCGCTTCTCCCCACTTCTCCCAACAGGCACAGCCCATAGCTCTGACACTCAGTCCCCAGGCAAGCACCCCAGAACTGAAGGGGCGTCTGGCCAACTCCTGCCCACCACTGTCTAGTTGATAACTAAAGCTGAGCTGGGTTAGTCTTGAGGCCTTGAAGTGTCTGTCACCTGTCCCCTAGAGCCCACCACAGTCCCATCCCCATCTGTTCTGGCAAGAGTCACACAGTACCAAGTGGAAACTATGCTCCCTCGCTGAATCATGTGTGCATGTTTCTGTCCATATTTGGTGGTGATTTGGCTGCTGGGCTGCCATCCAGGGGAGTGTGCGGGAGGAAGCAGGCAGGCAGCCCTGACGTTTTCCTGCCCCTCTGAGTAGGAAAAGGCCCCAAAGCCCAGCAGGGATGGCTGCCAATCGGTCTGAAAAGACAGTTAAGGCCCTGTTTTTCCTTTTAGTCTCTAGAGAAGAATTCTTTCTCAGATGTTTTTGTGGTTGGAGAATATTTTGCTTTAAGAAGAATCCCTGCTGTCCCCCACCCAGCTTCCTCCTTCTTCCTAAGAGTTCCCTCCTCTGAACTGACCGCCTTCAACATTGGCTCCCAAGTCTCCTCTCCTGGGGGTGGGGTATGTTGACCAGAACCCGAGTTCTTCCCCGCCGCCGAGGCGTCCCTGAGAGGTGGGCTGTGTGAGCTCTACCAGGAAGAAGTTCATGGGACTTTTCTTCACTCGCTGATTGCTGTCGTACTGTGCTTTCTGGGCTGCTCCACGTTTAGCACAAACACAAGAGGACAGAGAGAATGAGATGTTAGGACAGACAGACTTATCCAGGTATCCCCCCCCTGCTGACTTGCTAAGGGTGGGCCTGGACTCTGAGAAGGTGTCATGGTGGGCCTGTGGGAAAGCAGCAGAAAGGTGGAAGAGGGGACCGATGCTACAAAGCTTGACCCTCATCTCCTCGTAATAAATTTGAAATCTGATTTATTTTGAAAATTTATATATATCACGCTGTCACTGTCTTCAGACACACCAGAAGAGGGCATCAGATCCCATTACAGATGGTTGTGAGCCACCTTGTGGTTGCTGGGCATTGAACTCAGGACCTCTGGAAGAGCAGTCAGTGCTCTTAACCACTGAGCCATCCCCTTAGCCCCCCAAATATTATTTTTAATTTAAAAGATAAATACAAACAGAGGTCAGGGAGATAGCCCAGTGAGTAAGTGCTTGCCTCAAACGTCAGTGACCTGAGTTCAGTTTCCAGAAACCTCGCAAAGGTGCATCTCAGGATTAGTATTGCCCCGGTGAAACAGCCTGACCTCAGCTCCCTGGGGAAGAGAGGGCTTATTCCGCTGACACCTCCACAGCACTGTTCATCTCTGGAAGGAGTCAGGACAGGAACTCAAGCAGGCCAGGAACCTGGAGGCAGGAGCTGATGCAGAGGCCATGACTGGGTGTGGCTTACTGGCTTGCCCCTCATGGCTTGCTCAGCCTGCTCTCTTATAGAACCCAAGACCACCAGCCCACAGTGGGCTGGGCCCTTCCCCATCAATCACTAATTAAGATAATGCCCTACAGGCTTGGCCACAGCCCAGTCTCATGCAGGCATTTTCTCAGTTGCGAGTTCATCTCTCAGACGAGTCTAGCGTGTGTCAAGTTGACATAAACCACCCAGTACAAGGCAGAGAGAGAGAAGCGACTCCATGGAGTTGTCCTCTGACCCCCACACATGCTTCGGCACACGCATGCCCACAGACAAATACCATACACATACAGCATAAGCTAAAATGAGTTAGTTAAAAGTAGCTCCTGGGCAAGGAGCCGCAAGCCAAGAAGGGGCTTCCTCAAGTTCACCCGGGAGGGCGGAGTTGGAGGGAATGGAGAACTAAAATCTGAGGAAGGTTGCTGCGTCAGGCATGGTGGCATCCCCTCTAGTGACAGCTATTCTGAAAGCTGGAGCAAGTGGATGGCTTGAGCCAGGAGTTCAGGGCTGCTTTGTGGGTGCTAGGATTTGAACCTGGGTCCCTGGAAGAAAGCAGTCAGTGCTCTTAACCACTGAGCCATCTCTGCAGTGTCTGAGTGGGGGTGTAGAGACTAGACGAGGGTGTCAGGTCTCTAGGAGCTGGAGTTACAGGCAGCTGTGAACAGTCACATGGGTGCTGGGAACTCAGGTCCTCTGCAAGAGCAGCCCGTGCTCTAACCACGGAGCCATTTAGCCTCATTTTTATTCTATTTTATTTTTGACAGGGTCTCACTATGTCACCCTGGCTGGCCACCGACCCACCTGCCTCTGTCCCCCACGGTTGAAGTGTGGGCCACCATACTCAGCCCTACTTCATTTTCCCTGGGAAATGACAGCTTTCTCTTCTCTGTTCCAGGGTGGAGTTCCAGAATAAATTCTACACTGGGACTGGCTTCAAGTTCCTCCCCTTCTCCTTTGAGCACATTCGGGAAGGGAAGTTTGATGAGTGAGTCCCAGGCAGGGCGCATGCCCAGAGCAGCTCCCCTGCCTGCCTCTACAGTGATCGGCTGTGTCTCTCTTGCCTGCTGGTTGTGACCCCTGGATACCTGGGCCTTTGTGTCGCCCTGCAACCCCTGTCCCCGCTGTGACTCACTTAGGTAATGCTGGCCTTGCCTGGGACTCTCTACCCCAAGACTTTGGATTGAGAGCTGAATGACTGTGCCTGATACCCACCCATCCCCATGGCACCGGCTTGGCCCCCTGGCCCCCCAGACAGACAGCCCTGTTCCACCCCCTGCTGGCGAGCCAACCTACACAGCCACGTGGGGACACAGAGCCGTCAGGATGTAGTCCAAGAGGTCTTGGTCACGCCTTGGAGGGAGATGGCAATTGGTTCTCTCCTGCAGGGGGACATTGCTTATGGAACACCCCACTCCACCAGCAGGGACAGTCAGGACGATGTTGCTGCCATCCCTTGCCCAGCCCTCTCCAGTTAGTATTCAGGAAATTCGGCTGGCCCCACCTGGGCCATCCCAAAGGTCCCAGGATAACCACCACCCTCCTAAGCACCCCTCCCCCAGCCCTGTTGGCACAGCATAGCGTCCCTGGGACTGCGAGGATCTCGCTGACTTGCAGCACTGGGCTTCTGGATCTTAGACTCCCTCCGCCCAGTCTGTAGGTGACCGGGCATTGCCCAACACTACACCCCAAGGCAGAAGTTAAAATTGGCACATCCCTGAGCCCTTCTGCACCCTGATCATGATGTCCTGAGGCTATGGTCAGTAAGGTTGGTTCTACTGGCAGGCCTGCCTTCATCTGCCCACTGAGACTCCCTCCCCAAGCCCCACACTGACCCCAGGTTTCAGGAGTGGTGTCCTGGACAGGGAAGGTCATTTACAATTTGCTAAGTGGAGGTGACTGTTGGGCTGCCAGCGCAGGTGTGGGAGCGCTACCCAGGCCTGCCAAGCCCTCGCTGCCTACCTCATGTACTGTGGATCTCAGACCCTTCTAATCATGTGCTGACTCCTGCAATTCACTCACTGCCTTCCCTGTGGAGGTGACACTAAATTAGCAAGGCCCCTTCCCTCCCCCACCCCGGTGCCCATGAGAATTCCCCCCACACTCGCCCAGGCAGGGCTGGCCCATGGTGACCTTGTTCCGAACCCCTCTCTCCTTTTGTGCCCGGTTACGTGATCTTTGCTCTGTTTGCAGAGAGGCCTGCAGCAGAGCTCTTGTGGGGACCCTGCCCAAGGCCTTCTGTCCAGACATTCTTATCCGGAATAAAGTGTGTTTGACTCTCACAAAAGCTGCCTGTCTCTGAGTGTGTGTGTGTGTGTGTGTAGAAGGTTGGGGGGGAGGGCTGTCACTCTAGCTCTGCCCTCCTGAGCCCATCTGGTGCCCACACCCACTTCCTCCTGCCTACCAGCCTTTCTGCTTTTCTTCCTGATCTGAGGCCACAGTTGCCCTGGCCCTGGCTGGGCAGTGAGTCTGTGAAATTAGCGCCTTATCTCAAGTAGCCCAGGCGCCTCCCCGCTGCCCTGAGCCAAGTTAACTTTGCATGGCTTGGGCAGTCTTTATCTCTCTTCCCTTCCCTGTGTGTCCCAACTGGAGAAGGGGGCCTGGGTGTCTGCCCCAACTTCTCTCCAAGTGCGTTCTCCAGCACTCCATGGTCTGGCTATTTTGAGCCCTAAAGCCTTTGGCCTCGGTGTAAGTGGAGGCTTGGCAGGCTCCTCAGGGCAGCTGGAGAATGTGACGTGCTGAAGTAGGCAAGCTAAGGGCCAGAGAACTAGCAGACTATGCGGGGAGATGACTGGGTGGGGAAGCCACTTCCCTTCTCTGAGACATACACATTCTTTCTCTGCCCTGGCCCCTACACACACACACACACACACACACACAGGTTGGTTTATGGCACAGGAATGTAACACCTGCTTCTCACAAGAACAGGGAGAAGCTGGAACAGCCTGTTCATTCCATCTTCTTAGCCCACCCTAGCCTGAACCTCTCTCTCTCAACCAGCAGGTCACCTCCCCTAGAGCAGTGCTCCCCAACTCCATCTTTAAATGAAAGCCCCAAAGAGAACTCGGATCCTCTTGCTCACAGGGGGGACTAGCTAGGATGACGGAGTCAAGAATCCAGGATCAAATGCTAATTTACAGTCAGCCAAGTTTAGATAAAGAGGTCACGGTAATTCTCTGCAGAGAGGACAGAGCCTGACACTATATGTCTGCAGTCCCAGCCCTCTGGAAGTGGATACAGGATTGGGAGTTCAAGACCAGCCTGAACTACATGAGACCCAGTTTCCAAAACAACACAACAAACACCCCTTTTCTTTTCAGTAACTGGAGCTAATACAACTGAGTGGTCACCAGCAATGAGAACACATTTGGATTCCTCCCTCACCATAACGAAAATAAACTCAAACACCCGACCTGGGCCTGGGAGCGCAAGACTCAAGGGCCTGGAAGGCTTCTGAGTTCAAAGCCAGCACATGCTGTATAACTAGGTCATGTCTTATCAACCACAAATAAAGAAATGAAAATAAACTTCATAAAATTAAATTAATAAAAAAACTAAAAGTGGATCATAGACTTAAATGGAAGAGTTAGTGCTTTAAAACTTAAGTGGCCTTCAAGCTAGGCCACCAGTCTCACATGTGAGTAACAAGATAAAAACGCAGATGTTGGCCTTCAAACTTTTGGTAAGCTTTTATGATTGAAGGTCAGAACCGAAGCGCCTGGAGATAGAGAAAGATAGAGAAAAGGTCACAGGCAGATACCAGGCGGCCTGAGCTGTGCCGTTCAAGGAAAGGGTGAAAGGCCCCAAAAGACCTGGGATAGGAGAAGGATCCAAGATACCCAGCCATCTCCAAGGAATGTGTGTCTGGGCAAAGGGGATGCCGCTGCAGGACCCGCTCACTGCCCCTCTGCCCACACACCTTTCCCCACAGAAGATGGGCTCTGTGTAAAGATAGAAAGTTGCTTTCCTTCCCTTTCCTTAAAAAAGAAAAGGGGTGCCCTCCAAAAAACCTCCAGGACTGTAGTTTTCAGAACTTGGAGTTGAAGCCAGAAGGAATAGCGTTAAAGGTCTTCCTCACCTTTGGCTGCACAGTGAGTTTGAAGCTAACCTGGGCTACATAAGACACGGTCAAAAAAAATTTTTTTTAATGTGGCATGATGGCTTAGCAGGTGAAAGTGCTTGCCACACAAGCCTAATGACCCATGAGAGACCCAGACCCAAGTAAAGTTGCAAGGAGAGGATTAACTCCACAGAGTTGCTTCCGACCTCCACCACCCACCCACCCCACACCCCACACCCCATCATACACAATGATGATAATCAAAATATTTTAGGTAACTTAGAATAAAGCCTAGAGCTCTCTCTGAATTTTTTTTTTCAATGTGCTCTTTTAAAAAAGGAAAACAGAGGCAGGCACGGTAGCTCACGCCTTTAGTGCCAGCACTCAGGAGGCAGAAGTAGGCAGGTCTAGATCTCTGTGAGTTTGAGGCCAACCTGATCTACAGAGCCAGTTCCAGGACAGCCAGGGCTACACAGAGAAACCCTGTCCCTGTCGGTTTCAACCCTGCAGGACTGGAAAACAAAGAAAAAGGAGAGAGAGAGAGAGACAGAGAGAGAGAGACAGAGACAGAGAGAGAGAGAATGAATATGAAGAAAAGGAGAGCGGAAGATACATCAGGTTGGTGGTGCCACATGCCTTTATCCCCTACCCCATGGGGGGAGGGGGTAGTGTGCTCACGTGAGAGCGTGGGTACACACCGAGTCCAGAGATCAACACTGGATCTCTTTCTCTGTTGCTCTCTGCCTTATTTGAGCCTCCCTCTCTGGCATGCTTGAGACAGAGTTTTGTAGAATCCCTGGTTAGCTCTGAACTCACTAAGATGTATAGGCATGCCCCACCATGCCTGGCTAAAGTATACACCTGGAAGACTTGTTCGTTTAAGTCTTAGTTACCTCTCTGCTGCTGTATACCCAGCCTGGCTAAAATCAACGCACAGAAAAGTTTGCTCTGGCTACATTCCCGAAGGAGGTTCTCTAATGGTGGGAGGCGAGGCAGCAGGCAGCCAGAACCTATGTTTAACCATAACCCGGAAGCAAAGAGGGCAAACTAAAGTGGACTGAGACCGTAATATACTCTCATCAACCTCCCGGCAGGCGCTGTCAACCTTCCTACTGCAACGTCATATTCTGGTGACCCCCCACCATAGTTTTATTTCTCCATAACTGTCATTTTGCTATTGTTATGGACTGTAATATAAATATCTGTGTTTTCCAGTGGTCTTAGGTGACCCCTGTGAAAGAATCGATTGACAACCAACCCCAAGGGGTCGCGACCCACAGATTGAGAAAACACTGCCCTAAAAGTTCTATACCCTCCCTTAAACAATAACACGAATCCTCCGGGACCAGACGTTGTAATACATGAGCCTATGGAGGCCATTTCTCATTCAAACCACCACAGTACGGAATCTGAATCAAGTAAGAGAAGGGAGAGGCCTAAGACTTCCTCAGAAAGAAATGGCTCCCCAGTGAGGCTGATCAGAGGGGGGTGGGGGGAGCAGAGTCCTTAGCGAGGCTGAGTTCTCAGAATCCAGAAGCTTCCGGTTTCCTCCAGCCCGCTGAAGACGGGATGACCTGGGCTGGAATGTGTGGAAAGTTAGGGGTGAGGAGCAGGCTCCGTTGGGCTGTTTCGAAGGGGCGTGTTCTTTTTCCTCTACAATTTCCAGACGCCATCCTGAGATCCTGGAACAAGCTTTGCAGACGGCAGCCGCAGGTCTCCTGGAAGCAAGGACCCACCTGCTTGGGCAGCGCCCAGCCTGCCCAAATCATGTGCTGGGTGTAGGCTGCCCCCTGGTGGCCACACAGGGAAAGAACGTCTCATTCTTCACACCAAATGGCTAAGCTTATAGCAGGCTTTTCAGGGCAGGGCAGAAAGAATTCTGGTGTTCTGGAGTGCGGAAGGCAGAGAGACAGGATGGTCAGAGACAAAACCAAACAACAACAACAACAACAAACAAACAAACCAGAGCTGGAGAACAAGCTGAGACCCAGCCAGCTTACTTCACGAATTAGTGAAAGAGTGGTAACACCTGTCACACACTAGAAGGCTCAAAAGTTACTCAATGGAATTGCGATTGCAAAAGTGAGTGAGTGCACCAGTGAGCAACCTACATGCTAGCACCCAGGAAGCAGTGGCAAGAGAACTAGCAAATTTGAGACCAACTTCATCTACATAGAAACTTCCAGGCAAGCGGGTCTATTTAATGGGATCAAAAAAGGGGGGAAAAAAGGAAAAAGAAAAAAAAAGAAAGAAAGAAAAGAAGAAAGCAAACAGAGGCAAAAGCCAACAGCAAAAAAAAAACCCATGGCACGCTTTTTGGTTTTGGGTTTTTATTTTGTTTTTCGAGACAAGGTTTCACTGCGTAGTCCTTGCTGTCCTGGAACTCACACTCTGGCTGGGCTGCATCTCAGAGATCTGCCTGCCTCTGCCTCCTGAGTGCTGGGATTAAGGGCAAGCGCCACTGCTGCCCGGCTAGCGATGCATACTCTCAATCCCAACACTTGGGAAGCAGAGCTCTGTGGAATCAAGGCCAACCTGCACACAGTGTGCTCAGTGGTACCTAGAACTGCTCGGTCACTCCTTGTCTCAGAAAAAGATGTGGGGACAGGGGCAACTAGAGAAGAGATGGTTCAGTATCTAAGAGCACTGACTGCTCATCTTCCAGAGAACCTGGAATCTATTCCTGGCACCCACATGGTGCCTCACAAGCCTCTGTAACTCAAGTCCCAGGGGATCTGTAGCCCTTTTCTGGCCTTGCAAGCATGTGTGGTACGTAGACATATATATGGGGGCAAAATACCCATAGACAGTTAGTTAGTTACTTACTTAATTAGTTAGTTAATTCATTCATTCGTTCATTAGTTAAAAGCAGGCCGCCCATCCCTAGTACCTCACTTTAGTGCACCTTTGCACATGCCATGACAGGGGACAGAGGACAACTTCCAAGGATCAGTTTCCTTCCTCCTCTTCCTTTCTGTGGTCCCAGGGACTAAATTCAGGTTGTAAGGCTTTGTGGCAAGTGCATTGTCTGCTGAGTCATCTCACTCTGCACCCAACCACCACTACCCCCCCACACACACCGTTTTTTTGAGGTTTGTTCTTGTTCAGGCTGGTCTTAAACTCCTGGGATCAAACTACTGTCAGCACACAAGTCCATAAAGCTACCACAATTTCCCTGTGGAAAAAAAAATTAGTTATACCTATAATCACAGGAACTTGAGATTCTGAGGCAGGAGGTTTACCTTGACTTCAAGGCCAAGCCAGTCTATAGAATGAGACTTTGTCTCAAAACAAGAAGAAGAAATTAGAAAACGAATTGCTAAAGGAAAATGGATTTGGTCTGAAGTCAAAATTTCCGGTTTCTTTGAAGACTCCTCTGCGTCGTGTGACACTTTTCTAAAAACTGTCTTATGAGAAGATGTTTTTGCTAAAGCAGGCACGTGGAACAGTGCTTCGCTAAGAACAGACACATGATGTTCTTCTAGAGACAGCCTAAAGGAGGTGGTGGTGGTGTTTTACTAGAGCAGATGCTTGAGAAAGCACGTGATGTTTAAAAAAGACATACATATAGCCCAAGGGACAGTAGACACTGCCGGATGGTATTGGTTCGCCTTGCCATTCTTTGTTGGTTATTATTTGTCATTGCTTCATAGAGAGAAGCGCACCAGGCAACTTCTAGTGGTGTTCAGATGACTTCTTGCCACTTCCTCAGACTCGGGCGGTTGGCAAAGCCACTGCTGATTCATGCAAACTAAACTGCTATTATCCTGATAACACAAATTAGATCTGCTCCAAAAAAACTGTTCTAAACAGTTCCACATCCTCCTGGTTTTTATTAGCCTTTCTTTTCCACTCTGGTGGGTGATAACATAAAAAGATGTTAAAACATTTAAAACCCCTTGCTTAAAGTAGGTTTTAGCAGCTGGAGAGATAGCTCAGAGGTTAAACTCACCGACTCTTCTACCAGAGGTCCTGAGTTCAATTCCCAGACACCACATGGTGGCTCACAACCATCTGGAATGGGATCAGATGCTGACATTTCTTGTGTCTGAAGACAGCTACAGGTACTCACATACACAAAACAAATAAATCTTTTTTTTTTTTTTAAAGAGTAGATTTTTAAAAAATCTAAGCCTACATTGGTTGGATTGGGAGGCATCTTAACCAAACTTTAGCCAGCATGTCTGTGATACCCTCTGTCCTCAATGTCAGTCTGTCCTGTAGTGACTTCTAACAAATTGTAAATCTTCCCGTCTGCCCAGAGGGCCTCAGCCTTTGGTAGCTCTCAGCAAGAGATCCCGGGGAAAGTTGCAGTTTCTTAGTGTGCATGGTCTCAGACATCTACTATACAACAGGAGGTCCAAAAATGGCCCGTTACAGCAGGGGTTCTCAACCTGTGGGTCTCGACCCCTCTGTAGAGTCAAATGATCTTTCAACAGGGGCTCTCATCAGATATCCCCCTTATCAGATATGTACATTATGATTTGTAACAATAGCAATATTGCAGTTATGAAGGAGCAAAGATAATTTTATGGTTGGCGGGGGTCACCAAAACATGAGGGACCGTATTAAAGGGTTACAGCGTTAGGAAGGTTGAGAACCACGGATTTAGAATATCCAGGATATTTACTATATCACTTTAAAATTATTTCATTTTATGCACGTGTGTGAATGTGTGTGTGGTACATGTGCATGCACGTTTGTGCCCCTATCTGCATGCAGTGGCCAGAGGACATCTGTACCCTACTACTCTCTCTGCCAGCTTTTCCTTGAGACTTCTCAGGGAACAGAGAGCTGTTGGCCAGCAAATCCCAATCCTCCTGTCTCTGCCCCTCAACCGTGGTGCGTTGGGGAGAGATGGAAAAAGGAGCTTCTGTGACCAGCTGGAAGCCAACGCCCCAGGGCGGTGCTCCGGTGTCCCGTAGAGAGATCATCTGTGTACTGTATGGGTGCTTCAGCTGTGAATTAAAAAGGCTATAGCATAAGACAGGGACAGGAAAGAGGTCGGACATCAGTCGGGAGGAGAAAGGATTCTGAGAGAGAAGATGGGGAAAGGAGCCTGAAAAGACGGGAGGAGACAGATGCATGGTACCTGACCACAGGTAACCGCCATGCAGCAAAGTGTAGGTTAATTTAAATGGGTGTCTTTAGTAATGATCTAGTCAGAGCAGAGCCTAGCTGTATGGCCGAGGTATTTGTAAATGTAATTCTTGCCTGAGTCCTGTTTCTGGGAGTATGGGACTGGGAGTCAGAACCGGGATGTAGTAAATTCAACATGTCCCCTATGTGCTCTCACTGCCAAAATAGTCCCCTAAAACTGCTGTTTTCTAATAAGCACTTGGGTCCAGAGGGTAACTCCCAGCAGGCTGGAAGTCTTCCTCCCTTTGGGTCAGCCGCTTCTGCAGCCTGATAACCTCTCCTTGAGTAATTAACTCTATCTTATCCTCCTCCAAGGATAAGGCTTGTGTGGATCTTCTGTTTTCCGTTCCATGCTGTTCTTGAACTTGCAAAGATCTGCCTGTCTTTGTCCCAAGTGCTGGGATTAAAGGCCGGTGCTACCATGCTTGGCTGCCGAGAGAGCTTAGCCTGTGGGCTATAAAGGCACTCAGCAATTAGTGAAATCCACACAAGATTTGTCTTTTGAAAATGCTCACTTTATTCACACAAGCATTCCTTATCATGTGATGCTAATATAAAAAGATAAAAACAGACATCTCACCAAGTGAGGGCAGACACGCTCCAAGGTTCCACTGTGGAATCCTTTATTCCTCTGAGGATGCTTCAGAAGCGAGCAGGCTCGACCCACGTATGCATGAAGTCCTTCTGCTGTCCAGGAGGTCCCCGAGTGTGTAAGCCAATGGCTTGTGCTGTCTTGTGAACCTATGTGGGTCCACCAAGAGTGCCTGAAGTTCAGTGGTCACAGAAGCTAGAGCCACTCAGAGTTTCAAGTTCTCTTGTGGATGGCTATATCAACACACAGGCTCGAGAAGCTGTGTCTCAGGAGCACAGCAGTGCCACCCTAGAGACCAAAGTTCCAACTTTTATATCATTTGATTGAACAGTAGCTTTGTGCTCACAGGGCTCACAACCCTGGTGGTTCACTAGCACAGCAACACCATCATTGGTGTCAGGGTTTCTGTTCCTGCACAAACATCACGACCAAGAAGCAAGTTGGGGAGGAAAGGGTTTATTCAGCTTACACGTCCATATTGCTGTTCATCACCAAAGGAAATAAGGACTAGAACCCACACAGGGCAGAAACCTGGAGGCAGGAGCTGATGCAGAGGCCATGGAGGGATGTTACTGGCTTGCTTCCCCTGACTTGCTCAGCTTGCCTTCTTATAGAACCCAAGACTACCAGCCCAGGGATGGCACCACCCACAATGGGCGCTCCCACCCTTGGTCACTAATTGAGAAAAATTCCTTACAGCTGGATCTCATGGCGGCATCTCCTCAAGGGAGGCTCCTTTCTCTGGGATAACTCCAGCTTGTGTCAAGCTGACACACGCCTGTCCCAGCCAGTACAGTTGGCACATGGAACCTGTCCCTGGCCAGGCTGGTGCCTGAACAGTCTGCAGCTGGCCCTGGGGCCCACCTGGAGCTTGCTATTGATACTTAACTCCTATTAGAACTTCCTGGTGGTGAGTTTCAGCTTCACATTATTCGAAGTCACATAAAGTGGCTTTTGGGTGACACAAAATGGTTTTTAAGCAATGTTACCAACACCACTTAAAACAGATTTCCCTCCTTTGTTCTGTTGTTGTTGTTTGCTTGCTTGCTTGTTTGTTTGTTTAAACAACCAGGCTGGACTGGTTGCCTCTGAGTCCCGAGGCTTTTGCCACTGCCACTGCCACCGCCACCGCCACTGCCACCGCCACCACCAGGCTCCCAGGCTCCTCTTTTTGGTTGATATTTTCTCACTGCATCAGCAAAGCAAACTAGAACCAATAAGCACAAAATTAAATATTTATATTTTGCTTTAAAAAAAAAGGAAATGACAACTACAGTAGCTCCTTCTAGAGTCCCATCTCCATCTCCTCTTCTCCTTCTCCTTCTTCATAAGAAAACTGATTTAACTGGGTGGTGGTGGTGGTGTACACCTTTAATCCCCACACTCAGAAGGCAGAGGCAGGCACATCTCTATGAGTTTGAGGCCAGCCTGGTCTACAGAGCGAGTTCCAGGATAGCCAGGGCTACACAGAGAAACCCTGTCTCGAAAAACAAAACAACAACAAAAAGAACATGGGGAAAGGAAGGGTCCACCATTGTGAGAAGCCAAGGCAGGAACTCAAGTCAGGCACCTGCAGGAGGACCTTGCCCCCTACTGTATAGGTGACCCTAATTTGTGACAAGTTGCCATGACAACCAACCACCACAAGGTCTTTTGTGTAGTCTGGGTAAGAAGGACCCACATAAAAGCCAGGAATAACATTCTCATCTCCAACACCAGCTCCTGGGAAGTGGCAAATGGAGCCAGGCAGATCCTTGGGGTTTTCTGGGTACCCAGCCTCACCAAACTGGAAAACTCCAGGTTCTGAGAAAGACCCTGCCTCAAAAGCTAAGGTGGAGGATGAGGTGAAGGCAGGCCTCCGCCCTCCACACCTGCACGCAGCAACTTCTACTGCTATGCAGGGATAGAGTCGGGGTGAGGTCCCAGGGGCGAATCTTTCCATTCCTGCCTTCAGTCTACTTCCTCAGAAAGAGTGAGAATGCCCAGACTAAGGGAATTGAGAGGGAGCAGAGGCCTCTCCTACTCCAGGAACTATTCCAGAGAGCCAGGACTAGAATCTTTTCTCTAATCCCTACCCCCACCCTGGCCAGGCTGGTCTGAAACTCACCCAGGTCTTGAATCTAGGTCCTCCTTCCTCAGCCTCCCCAATGGGATCACAGGTATGTGCCACCACACCTGGCTCCAGCCCATTGCTCTCTGCCCTGCTCAATCCCAGACATCCCCCACCCCCCGCCCTTTGAGATGGAGATGGGCAGCCCAAGCATTTGCAAGGTTTGGAGCATCTTTTGGGGCCCCTACTGAGCTCTAGGAACTAAGAGTCTCCATTCTCCTTCAAGTTCTGGGAGCTAACTAAGTCTTTCCATTTTCCTTCAGCTTCTCTCCTGCTGAGTCTTACCCAAGCCACATCCTCATGTCCCAGTCCAGTCAGGATCCCTTTGAGGATCCACTGGAAAGCCCTTCTTGAGCTCCTGCTGGCCAACCTGGGCTCCTGTAGCTAAGCTAGTGCCACAGGTCTCCCCTTTCTCATCTATCCATGTGTCCCTTGTCCCTCTGCCTAGAAAGCTCTTTTCCTTCCAACCTCTCTAAATTCCTAGTCAGCCTTGGGTTCCACATAAAATGTCGTTGCCTCTTTGGAGACCCCGATATTCATCATAGACTTACAACCCAGTGAGAAGTTCTGCTCTGTGTGTATGGTGTGTGTGTGTGTATGTGTGTGTGTGTGTGTGTGTGATGAGAGTAGGTGATCACTCTGGCATACAAGTGATGGTTAGAGATTTGAAGCGAAGCTCTGGGAAAAGCAGTTCTCCTGAACCTTCTGTAGTGTTGAGTGGCTTATCAGAACTTCAAGGCTCTGAAGAATTTGAATTCAGAACCAAACTGATCCATTTCCAGCCTTCTCAATAGCTCTTGTTACATGCCCTCCTCTGTACCCAACCTAATAGCTTTATGACAATGGGTAAGTTTTTTGAATGTACCGAACATGAGTTTTCCTTTGAAATGCATTAATTTAGCAGACCATCCTGGAAGCCTGCAACTGATTTCCAGATTCACTATAACCCACTTCTGATGTCTCCACCACATGTTCGAAAAAGCGTCTTGATTTATGACCTTGTGCTTTGTATAAAAAGTATGAAAACTTTTCACATTGGAACATGGAAACTGGGTTGACCTAAAACTGTTCCCGAGCCATGGTCATTTTTTTTTCTTTTTTTCTTTTTTGGTTTTTTTCAAGACAAGGTTTCTCTGTATAGCCCTGGCTGTCCTGGAACTCACTTAGTAGTTCCAGTAGACCAGGCTGGCTTCGAACTCAGAAACACGCCTGCCCCCTGCCTCCCAAGTGCTGGGATTAAAGGCGTGCGCCACCACCGCCCGGCTTCCATGATCATTCATATTTGGCTTCGGAATAAGCTCTCAGTCGTTTTGAGAGTTGTGGGTTTTGGTGTCAATAGAGGACAATCTCGGGTGTTGCCTTCTACCTTAAGATAAGGTCTCTTCCCAATTTGTCACTTTTTACATCAGGGCAGCTGTCTCCAGCGCTCATCTCCCTGGAGCACTGGGATTGCAGCCTCCCAATACTGGGCCAGCTTTATGTGGGCTCTGCGCGTCCTCAAGTGCAAGCGCTTTATCCACTGAGCTATCTCCTCACCCAGAGAAATCCTTATTTGGTTTCCAGATCTTTAGCCAGAAATGACAACTGAGACCATCCTTCTCTAATATAAACAACAGTCTGATACGAAATAAAATCCAAATACACATTTATTAGATGAGGGGTTAGAATTTAGCAAAGTGGTAGAGCCAAACCTTGGCTGGCTTCAATTATCATCTCATCACTTAAAAAAGTGGCTAGATGTTTGGAAGGGAAGTGACTTGCAGAAGAAAACCGGCCATATCTGAAATGACTTGGGCATGCGCAGCGTCCGGTCTGGCCGAGAACGCTTCATAGGATTACGCACCCTCCAGCCACGAGACCCTGACCAGCCTCTGAGTCCGGAAGAACACCAGGTCCTCCGGGCGGGTAGCAGGAGCCAACCTTCAGGCCACGTGGCCCGAGGTCCGCAGCCGATTGGATGCTGGCAGCCCCGCCCCGCGGGCCCGGAGCTTGGTATTGGTTGTGAGCGGGCAGCGGCCGCGCGGTTGGCATCATGGAAGCTGCGGGGCTGGCCGTGATTCTGGGGTTCCTACTCCTGGCTGGGGGCTCTGTGGGTGATGAGGCTCGGGAGGCAAAGGCCGTGCGGGAGCTGGTGGTCCGGCTACTGGGACCCGGGCCGGCGGCCAATTTCTTGGTGTCCGTGGAGCGCGCGCTGGCGGACGAGTCGGGCTTGGACACCTACAGCCTGAGCGGCGGCGGCGGGATGCCAGTGCTTGTGCGCGGCTCCACGGGCGTGGCGGCCGCCGCGGGGCTGCACCGCTACCTGCGTGACTTCTGTGGCTGTCAGGTGGCCTGGTCCAGCTCTCAGCTGCACCTGCCCTGGCCGCTGCCCGCTGTGCCCGACGGGCTGACCGAAACCACGCCCAACAGGTATTCACGCTGTGGGTCCCAGATGGCTGGGGCAGCTGCCTGCAGCCTCGGGACAGCCACCGTTGTTGAGGACCAGCACGCCTGGGTCGGGGCTGCAACTACAGACTCGCCAGGAGACTGAGAAGGAAGTGCTGGCTTGGGGGTCTGTGCCTTCAAATCTTGGCTCCCCTCTAGCTGTGTGTTCTTGGGCCAAATCACTTAGCTTCCCAGCCCCCACTGCTGGAAATAATGACGGAGCCCTGTTGATTGAGAACCTGCACATGATAGTAGAATTTCAAAGGCTTTCTCATGATCCTTCTGAATGACCCTTCCTAAAGCCCTGGGCCTTTATTCTAGCACTTACCACACTGTACGGGCATGGGGCATGACACGTTTGCACATCTGTCTTCCCCCATCAAACTATATTAACTGTGAGCCCTCTTCATGACAGAGACCAATTTTGCCTTATGGCACTGACACCCTAAAACATCACACGATGCACAGCAGGAGCTCTGGGCATGTTGAATAAAAATAAAGTACTGTATTCACAATAGCTACTAGCTAGGGAGGCCTTTGGGAAGTTCCAGCTTCACCCGAGGTGGATCTGGAATGAGCAGGAGAGGGGCCACGTTGAAACCTTTGCTCACTGTCCTGTATGCAAACTGTTTTGGGGTTAGTATTCCAGCACCGGGCTGCCTCTGAAGTGTTCCAGAGTGGTGAGTGAGGCATCCCATATGTCCCCAATAATGTGCCCCTACCCGCAGGTACCGCTATTACCAGAATGTGTGCACGCACAGCTACTCCTTCGTATGGTGGGACTGGGCCCGTTGGGAGCAAGAGATTGACTGGATGGCGCTGAATGGCATCAACCTGGCTCTGGCTTGGAATGGCCAGGAGGCCATCTGGCAAAGGGTTTGTGCCAACCTGGCCCCTCACACTCTCCTGCCTGCCTTACATACCCCCCTGCCCCTGGGGAACCGAGGCCTTCCAGGGTAGGACAAACCATCTGGCAGTACATGTCTGTAATCCCAGGACTCAGGTAGAGGCAGGAAGATTTGAGATCCAAGGCAGGAACTCGATCAGGGCGGTCACCTGGAGGCAGGAACTGAAGCAGAGACCTTGGAGGAACACTGCTTATATCGGCTTGCTTCCTGACTTGGTCAGTCTGCTTTCTTATATACCCAGAATCACCTGCGCAGGGACGGCACAGCCCCCAATAGGCTGAGCCCTTCCATATCAATCACCAGTCACAGTCACGAAAGTGCCCCACAGGATTGCCTTCAGGCCAGTCTGATGGGGGTATTTTGTCAATGGAGGCTTCCCCTTCCCAGATGACTCTAACTTAAGTAAGGTTGATGGGGGGGGGGGCTGAGGGGGAGGAGCCAAAGACTCTCCCTGGTTTGAAGAAAGCCTCTTTGTGTCCCAGATAGAGTCACCCATCCCACAGAGCTGACACTTTAGTGTACCCTCTACTCACAGAGCTGTTTCCTGGACCGTGAGCTCCCTCAGGCTGAGGTCCCCAGCTCAGAGAGGTGGTGAGCGAGTACTTGTTCAGTGATGAGCTTTATAGGCAGGGGCTCTTCCTGCTCCACAGGTATACCTGGCCTTGGGCCTGACCCAGTCAGAGATCGATACGTACTTCACTGGCCCTGCCTTCCTGGCCTGGGGACGCATGGGTAACCTGCACACCTGGGATGGCCCCCTGCCCCGTTCCTGGCACCTCAATCAAGTCTACCTGCAGGTAAAGAGCGGCTAAGGAAAGGTGTAATGGGGACTGAGTGTTCACAGAGCCAGGGATGGGTGCTTAGCTAGCTAGCCTCGGGGCTCTTGACTGACCTATAGATCTGTGTTCCCTCCCTGAGGGAGCAAGGGACTCCCCCCAGCAGAGGTCCTGTCACATTGACCTCTATCCCTCCCAGCATCGAATCCTGGACCGGATGCGCTCCTTTGGCATGATCCCAGTGCTGCCTGCCTTCGCAGGGCATGTCCCCAAGGCCATCACCAGGTGAGGTCCTCCCTCCCTGCTCAGCTCTAAGGGAAAAAGCCCTGCAAAGCACCAGGTAAACGCTGAAACTCTGGATGTTGGCTCAGCTTGACTCCTGCCTCTGCTGTCAGCCACTTGCAGATTGCTTGATGACTCTGACTTGGTTTTCTTGCTTGTCAAATGGAATCATTGCTGGGTGTGATGCCATACTCTTCTGATCCTGGTACTTAGGAGCCTGGGGCAGGAACACTACCAGTTCCAGGCCAGCCTGAGCTACATAGAGAAACCCGGTCTTTATATATATAAATTTATACCCATGGGGTGGGGGCCTGCTGGAGAGATGCCTCAGCTAAGAGCACCTGCTGCCCTTGCAAAGGACCATGGTTCAGTTCCCAGCACCCACGTGGTAGTTCCCAAATCCTGAGGCACTGATCAGCATCCTGGCACACATCATGCATACGGTGCACAGACATAAATGCAGGCAAACATTCATGCCCAGAAAATAACAATTAAATCAATCTAAAGTGTTCCCAGGATTCCTACATCATTAACATCAAATTTAGAAAACTCACCAAATTTTATAAGGTTTTCATTTATTTTATGTGTGTGGGTGTTTTGCCTGCATGTAGGTCTGTGTACCATATTTGTGCCTGATGCTCTTGGAGAACAGAAAAGGGCACAGGATGCCCTGATACTGGAGTGACAGATGGCTGTAAACTACCATGTGGGTACTGGGAGTCAAACCTGGGTCCTCTGGAAGAGCAGCCAGTGCTCTTAACTGCTGAACTATCTCTTCAGTCCCTAACTTTAATGTATGCATGTGAATAATTTATATATGTTTTATATATAAATGCATAACTTAATTATTAGGAAATATTTAAAGAAAAGGAATGGAAATTACTAAGTAACAGGATAGCTCCTTTACCTGCTGTCCTGAGTGTTGCCAGGCACAGGATGGTAGTGTGTAGCTGCCCTTGCTGGTGGCCTAGGAAGTGTGCTGGTCTCTGCCCTTGTGTTTGAACTGTCTTCTCTTCTGTGGCTGGAGAGACTTTCAAGGTCTGGATGAGGCTCCTCCTCCTTCGTGAAGTTCTGCCATCCAGCACCTGCAAGGACCCTGATCACCAAGCCAATTAGGACCTGGCTCCCACCACTGTCACTGTGTGGTGCTGGCTGCCAGCTACCCCCTCCATCTTGCTCACCAAGCTGTAGGAACTTCATTCTTTTCATTCAGCGAACCTTTGCCCAGGTGTCTACAGATGTCAAACCTGGTCCTGTGTTAGGTCCTGGGGATGTTCACGTGTGCCCGTGGCTCTGTCCCTAACAAGAGATCATTGGCAGAGGGAAATAGCAGAACCTTTTTAGACAGGTGACTCTCAGGGACAGTGAGGAAGGACCAGGTGGATAAGCCTTAGGGGTGGAGGGAAGAATACCAGGCAGGGGACAGAGCATGTGTAAGCATGGGGGCGAGAGAAACCCGGGCACAGTCCAGGAACCACAGACGTGAGACTGGTGAAGGGTGTGAAGCCAAGGCAAGCACTGTATCGACTCTAAACCTTCCTCCCCCACCCCACCCCCAGGGTGTTCCCACAGGTCAATGTCATCCAGTTGGGGAGCTGGGGACATTTCAACTGCTCCTACAGCTGCTCCTTCCTTCTGGCTCCAGGAGACCCCCTGTTCCCCCTCATTGGGAACCTCTTCCTCCGGGAGCTGATCAAGGAGTTTGGCACAGATCATATCTATGGGGCTGACACCTTCAATGAGATGCAGCCTCCCTCCTCCGACCCCTCCTACCTCGCTGCTACCACGGCAGCCGTCTATGAAGCCATGGCCACTGGTACGGTGCTTGGGATAGAAACCCCTAGAACATCGGGGAGGGAGGTTGGGTGGGAGGAGGACCTGTATCCGGGTGATACCATGCTTTTCTGTCCAACAGGCCTTCGTGCACATGCACATACGCCATCCTACTTAGCCACGCTGGGTGCCGAGTGCCCAGTGACCTATGACCTTGAGCATATTCTTTCCCTCCCAGTGGCTTGCTCGTGGACCAGGATGCATAGCCCTGTTTTTTTGTTTTTGTTTTTTTTTTTAAAGTCATTGAGTACAACGTAATCGAAAAGATTTTAAGCCAGGCATGATAGCAGATGCCTGTAACACCAGTGCTTGAGAGGTAGAGGCAGGAGGATCAGGAGTTCAAAGCCAGCCTGGGCTACTTGGGACCCTAGGCTAGTTCAAAATGGGGTGGAGTCAGCAAGGAGATGACTTGGCAAGTAAAGGCACTCAAACCTAATGGCCTGAGCTTTACCCACGAAACCCACAAAACGATGGAAGGCAAGAACCAACTACACAGAGTTGTCCTGTGACCTCCACATGTGTGTTCACATACACACGTCACACACATGAACAGTAACCATCATCAGCATCACCATCATCACCACCATCAACATCATCAAAGTTTTTATTTGGAGCCAGGCACGGTAGCGCACGGTAGCACACGGTAGCGCACGGTAGCGCACGCCTTTACTCTTAGTAGTCAGAAGGCAGGGGCAGGAAGATCTCTCTCGGTTTGAGGCCAGCTTGGTCTACGGAGAGACTGTCAGGACAGCCAAGGCGATACAGAAAGACCCTGTCTCAAAACAGAACAACAGCCGGGCGTGGTGGTGCACACCTGTAATCTTAGCACTTGGGAGGCAGAGGCAGGCAGATTTCTGAGTTCGAGGCCAGCCTGGTCTACCGAGTGAGTTCCAGGACAGCCAGAGCTACACAGAGAAACCCTGTCTCGAAAAACCAAAACAAACAAACAAGCAAACCAGAACAACACTTTTTTTCTTTTTTCTTTTCTGTTTGTTTATTTTTCAGGACTGGGTTTCTCTGTGTAGCCTTAGCTATCCTGGAACTCACTCTGTAAATCAGGCTGGACTCAAACTTGGAGATCCACCTACCTCTACCCCTCGAGTGCTGGGATTAAAGGTGTGTGCCCAGTTTTCAACCTTCTTAATACTAAGACCCTTTTTTTTTTTTTTGTTTTGTTTTGTTTTGTTTTTTCGAGACAGGGTTTCTCTGTGTAGCCCTTTTTTTTTTTTTTGTTTTGTTTTGTTTTGTTTTTTCGAGACAGGGTTTCTCTGTGTAGCCCTGGCTGTCCTGGAACTCACTTTGTAGACCAGGCTGGCCTCGAACTCAGAAATCTGCCTGCCTCTGCCTCCCGAGTGCTGGGATTAAAGGAATGCGCCACCACGCCCAGCTTCTGAGACCCTTTAATATCCTCATGTGGTGACCCCCAGCCATAACATTCATTGCTACTTCACAACTGTAATTTTGCTACTGTTATGAATCATAACATAAATATCTGATGAGCAGGGTATCTGATATGTGACCCCTGTGAAAAGGTCATTTGACCCAACGGGGTTGAGAACCGCAGGTTGAAAACAACGGCTTTTAGAGACCCCCCCTTTTTATTTCTTTCAGTTGAAAGTTACATTTCTTTATTTGCATGTGTGCATGTGTGCCACACTTGGTGCACATATGGAAGTCATAGGGTAGCTTGTAGGAGTCTGTTCTTAACTTCTACCATGAGCTTGAGGGTAGAATTCTGGTTGTCGGGTTCTGCATGAAATACCTTTCCTAGCTGAGCCTTCTCCAAGGCCCAAGTCTTGACCTTTTTTTATTTCACAGTGGAGATCAGGCATGAACTTTAACCTTTAATCATGAGACTTTGGGAAGCAGTTAAGCTTTATGTAAACCCAAATATGCCAGTATTTGAAGGATTCTTAGGCCCAACTTCTGGATGTCCTGATTGGCAGGTCCAGAATGTGGGGCCCAGGCATCCGTGTCTTAATTTCTCTGAGTAGCTCTGATAGCCAAGATGCTAGATCAGTAGTGACCTGGAGTTTCAGGAGACAAGATGGGCAGAAGAGCCCTGGTTACGGCAGAATGGCAGGTGGATCAGTCACAGGGGATGGCGTGAGCTGTAATAATCGCCCGATTTCTTCATCAAAGCCACTTCTCTCATCACCTCTCTCTGTCTTCTCCCCACTGTAGTGGACCCTGATGCCGTTTGGCTACTCCAAGGCTGGCTCTTCCAGCACCAGCCCCAGTTCTGGGGCCCCTCTCAAATCAGGGCTGTGCTGGAGGCTGTGCCCCGTGGTCGTCTCCTGGTTCTGGACCTGTTTGCTGAGACCCAGCCGGTTTACATGCGCACAGCCTCCTTCCATGGCCAGCCCTTCATCTGGTGCATGCTCCACAACTTTGGGGGCAACCATGGCCTGTTTGGAACCCTCGAGGATGTGAACCGAGGCCCGCAGGCAGCCCGCCTCTTCCCTAACTCCACCATGGTCGGCACCGGCATAGCCCCCGAGGGCATTGGCCAGAATGAAGTGGTCTATGCTCTCATGGCCGAGCTGGGCTGGCGCAAGGACCCTGTACCAGATTTGATGGCCTGGGTGAGCAGCTTTGCCAGTCGCCGATACGGGGTCTCTCAACCTGATGCCGTGGCAGCCTGGAGGCTCCTACTCAGGAGTGTCTACAACTGCTCTGGGGAGGCGTGCAGTGGGCACAATCGAAGCCCACTGGTCAAACGTCCTTCCCTACAGATGAGTACCGCTGTCTGGTACAACAGATCAGATGTATTTGAGGCTTGGCGACTGCTGTTAACAGCTGCTCCAAACCTGACCACCAGCCCAGCCTTCCGCTATGACCTGCTGGACGTCACCCGCCAAGCGGTGCAGGAATTGGTCAGCCTGTGCTACGAGGAGGCAAGGACCGCCTACCTGAAGCAGGAGCTTGATCTCCTGCTCAGGGCCGGAGGCCTCCTGGTCTATAAACTCCTGCCTACACTAGATGAGCTGCTGGCTAGTAACAGCCACTTCTTGCTGGGTACCTGGTTGGATCAGGCCCGGAAAGTGGCCGTAAGTGAGGCTGAGGCCCAGTTCTATGAACAAAACAGCCGCTACCAGATTACCCTTTGGGGGCCTGAGGGTAACATTTTGGACTATGCCAATAAGCAACTGGCAGGACTGGTGGCTGACTACTACCAGCCACGCTGGTGCCTCTTCTTGGAGACTCTGGCTCACAGCCTAGCCAGAGGTGTCCCCTTCCAACAGCATGAGTTTGAGAAGAACGTTTTCCCACTGGAGCAGGCTTTCATTAACAACAAGAAGAGGTATCCCAGTCAGCCCCAAGGGGACACTGTGGACCTCTCCAAGAAGATCTTCCTCAAATATCACCCCCAGCCTGACTCTTTGTGACAGATCAGCCGTCCCAGGGACCTGCTGGAATAGGTCCTCAAATCCAAACAAGCCCAGAATGCGCCCCCGTGCCTGGCAGAAGGAACCAGGGTGTGACAGTGATGGCTTGGAGGGAAACAAGGTGCTTTCTTCCACGCCAGACTTGGGGGTTAAAATACCATTCTCTGTTAACAATAAAGTGCTGAATCCACCTGGGCCTATTCAATTCAAGTACTGGACATTGCTGGCATGCCTGCAAGGGCTCAGGTGCACATGCAGACAGACCCTGGTGTGCAGGCAGCCCTTCCCAGGCCTCACTTCACCTCCGTTTTACTGATGGTCCCCAACCTTAGAAGCTGTAGAGCAGCAAGCTGGTAGTTATAATTGTCCCTGAGAGTGTGGTGGTACACACCTGGAATAACAACCCTGAAAAGCTAGAGGCAGGAGAATCAATTCATGGCCAACCTTAGCTCCATAAGGAGTCTGAAGGTAGCCTGTCTCCAAAAAAAACTAAAAATGAGGCCCTTGCCTTTAATCCCAGTGTTCGTGGGTCAGAGGTAGATGGATCGGAGTATGAGGCCAACCTCATCTACTTGGTTGTCCCAAAACCAAACAAGAAGTTCCTTGAAGTTCCTTGAACAAAAGCGTTTTCCCTGTGGTCAGATCTGCCTAGCACTGCTCAGTTTGAACCTAACGACCTAACTGCTGCTCCCTATAGAGCTTGTTACTTGTAGAGTACCCCATCCCTTAACCAACTAAGGTCGTTACAAACAGCACCCTTTAGTGCTTTGACCCACACCAGGCTTGGGCAAGCCTTCCAGGGACCCAACTCAGCCTTGAGATTGCCAGCAGACACAACAAGGGGTGGGGCCCGCTGTGGGCAGGAGCAGAGCCAAGCAGATACTCAGTCCTAGTCTGCCACTAGGACCCTCGCGCTCGCTCTGAACTTCAGCACTATTTCACATGGACCCCACGGTAGTGTTCATTACCGGCTGCTCCTCCGGAATCGGCATGCACTTGGCTGTTCGCCTGGCTTCCGACCGTTCCCAGAGCTTCAAAGGTATCGGAGGGGAAAGGCCAGGAGGCCAGGGGAGAGCCCCCAGAGGTAAGCGTGATGATGAATCTTCATCCTCTCCCAAATTTTAGTGTATGCCACGTTGCGGAACCTGAAGGCAAAGGGACCATTGTTGGAGGCCGCCAGGGCTCAAGGATGCCCTCCTGGCTCCCTGGAGATACTGGAATTGGATGTCAGAGACTCCGAATCTGTGGCTGCTGCCCAGGCATGCGTGACTGAGGGTCGTGTAGATGTACTGGGTGAGCCCTGAAACATGCGATAGGAGTCTTTACCCTCCAGTGTCCAAACTGTTTCCCCGAGTTCAAGGAACATGAAAGGACGGTGGGGGAGGGGAAAGAGCGGTGCACAAGTGGGGTCTGTTCTCTCTCCCCTCAGTCTGTAATGCTGGCCGCGGCTTGTTTGGGCCATTGGAAGCCCATGAGTTGAACGCTGTGGGTGCTGTGTTGGACGTGAATGTGCTTGGGACCATTCGGATGCTGCAGGCCTTTCTGCCAGAAATGAAGAGGCGCCACTCCGGGCGTGTGCTGGTGACTGCAAGTGTGGGAGGCTTGATGGGTGAGTGAAAGGGACAGAGTAAGGGGTTCAGAGTAGTGAGGAGCTGCAGGGCCTCTGCAACCTTGTCTCCCCTTCTAGGACTGCCATTCCACGAAGTGTACTGTGCCAGCAAGTTTGCGCTGGAAGGTTTATGCGAGAGTCTGGCGATCCTCCTGCCGCTCTTTGGAGTCCAGTGAGTTACCAGCCCTCCAGGACCCTCTGAAGCTTGGCAACCTCAGCACCAGATCTTGCAGATGCTCTGCCTCTGGCCCTCCTTCTTCAACTCATGTATGCTAGACACTATACAGGGCGCTTGGCACAGGTTATCTCACTTCACAAGCCACCCTAGCTCTTAAGGCATACCGGGATGAGTAAAGGGTGGGTAGGTGACTGGACCACCAAATGGACATGGGAGCCCTTCCCTAGCACACTCAGCTCTGCAATCGCCATGGTTCTGCCAGCATCTGCTTCCAGCGTTCAGCCCCTTTCGGTACCTTCCCTTTGCAGAACTAGGGCCGAGTTTGTGGTCCCTGCTACTAACTGGTTGCTGTTGTGTCCCCCCTTCCCCTACTCCGCAGTGTGAGCCTCATCGAGTGTGGGGCAGTGCACACAGCCTTCTATGAAAAGCTGGAGGGCGGCCCGGGCGGGGCTCTGGAGCGAGTAGATGCCCAGACCCGCCACCTCTTTGCGCACTACCAGCGTGGTTATGAGCAAGCCCTGAGCGAGGCGCAGGACCCAGAGGAGGTGACGGAGGTAAGTGCAAACGGAGTCTTGGGTGCCGTTTGTGGGTGGGGCGTGGTAATACACCCCCAGGGGTGCCCCACAGACACGCGCTGCTCTTACTGCTTCAGCTCTTCTTGACTGCAATGCGAGCCCCGCAGCCTGCGCTGCGCTACTTCTCCACGAACCGCTTCCTACCCCTGGCCCGAATGCGCACAGAGGATCCCAGTGGCAACAGCTATGTCGCGGCGATGCACCGCGAAGCCTTCTCTAATCTGCAGGCCCAGGAGAATGCCAAGGCTGGGGCCCAAGTCCCTGGGGGCTCGCACACGGCCTCCATTGCCCTCATTTGCCCCCCTGAATGTGCAATCCCTAGGGTGGCATCTGAATTGGGGTGGTCTGCATCGGATAAACCGGGTCAGGACAATTCATGTTACCAGCAAAAGATCTAAGCCAGCATCTCTTTTTTCTTATTTTAGAATGTATTTTAAGACAGGGTTTCACCATGTAGCCCTGGCTGGACAGTAACTCATAAAGATCCACCTGCCTCTGCATCCTGCATGCTGGAACCTTAGGTGTGTGCAACTACACACTTCTCAGAATCATTTGAAATACTGCCAGCATCTTCATGGGTCAAGATAAGAGGGCTGATATCCAAGGTGCTAGGTTAAGAGGTTTTTTTTCTTCCAATAAATTTATTTATTATCATGTATCATGTAGAGGGGGACACATTTCATTGTCGCAGTCGCACAGAGGTCGGAGATCAGGTGACAAGTTTGTACTCTCTCCCACCACAGGGTTCAGTGATTGAACTCAGGTCTTCAGGATTGAACTGTAAGAGCTTCTAACCTATAAACCAGCAAGTTGGGACAGGCTTTAACAACCACCACTGATTTTTGTTGAATAGCGTTGAATAGCTGGCCTTGAACCTATGTTACTGAGGATGACTGAAATGTCTAATTCTCTGTCCTTCCCTTGTGAAACTAGGGCGAGGCTTGTGGTCCCCTCCACTAATGCATAATCATGTGTTCCCATGTATATGGGCAGGTGTGTGTGTGTGTGTGTGTGTGTGTGTGTGTGTGTGTGTGCACGTGCATGTGTGGAGGTCCACAGTTAAAGTCAGGAGTCTTGAGTTGCTCCTTATTTGTTGACCCAGGGTCTCACTGGACTTGGAGCCTATGATTCCAGCTTGTCTAGACTAACTGCTTGGCCCCAGGATCCTAGGTCCCTATCTCCCTAGTGCTGGCATTACAAGAGGACAGGAAGACCTGGATTCTGGGGATCTGAATAGGGTTCTCTGGGCTTTATCCATGAGCCCCTGCATCCTTTCTCTTCTTCATCTGTATACACTTCTGATCTCAGGACCTCCTTAAAAGCTTCACGGACAGTTGTTTTTGTTGTTTCTTTGTGTTTGTTTTTTGAGACAAGGTTTCTCTATAGCCCTGGCTGTCCTAGAACTGAAACTGTAGACCAGGCTGGCCTCAGACTCTACCTGCCTCTGCCTCCCCAGTGCTGAGATCAAAGGTATGCACCACCAGTGCCTGGCTATAACACTTGCCATCTTTTAACTGGTTCACTTTCCCTGGTCTTTGATTGTATTGGGTTGTCAGGTCTTTGCTGTTTTCCTGAGCTACCCAATCTGAAAAAGTAACCCTTGTACTCCAGCACTGGTCTTTCCATCTGACTCAATCTTTTTTACTGTCTAGTCACCACCAGATGTATTCTGGACTTATGTATTGATGCCATCCTAAACCCTTCACGCATCTACTTCAGGGAACTTTGTTCTTCTCTCTTTTCTCCTTTCTACCTAGAACAGTGCACTAAATAGACACTCATTGACTAAAAGCAACACTGTGTGGGCTACATGGTGAGATTCTGTTTCAAACAAACAAGCAAATACAAAATGTAACTGTGCCAAATGTAAGACTAACACATGCTTTGATTCCCTTAAACGCCTCTCTAAAACCCAGTCTGAACTGTCTCCTGCAAGAATCTTGATTCCTTAACAAATTAGTTACTTTACAAGGCCAGATTTCTGGACCACAGCACAAGAGTCTCCTCTCCTTCTGTCTGGCTGCAGCACTGCTGCCCTCTCCAGTCCAGGGCCTTGCTATAGAATTCAGGCTGATCTCAAACTTGCAGCGATGGTTCTGGGATCACACATCAGCGCTTTGCCCTTTACAGGAATCTAGAGGCTGGCTTGCTTTCTTTTTCTGCTATCTCCGTGGATCTGAGATGTTTTCTGATGGGCGTCTGGCTTTCCTTCCACGCCCGCCACTACCAACTTCATTAGCGTCTCCAGTCCTCACTAACTTCTCCGCGAATCCGGACCTCTAGGTCTTCTTCCTTTTCCCCACCCCGGGGCCAGAGATCCCCGAAGCGCTACTGAACTATCCTTGCAAACCTAAGCACGGGGTTACACGACGCGCAGAGAATTCTAAAGAAGGCACCAGACTTCGCCTCTAGGTGTTCCAAAACACTCAGAAAACCAATTTCCCGTGTGGGCAGAGATATCTAGTAGCTTCGCTGGGAACGCTGGCCCAGAACAAGCACAGCAAAGCGATCGGACTGTTCCCGGTCCTGGCTTTGCCACCTCCTCCCGGCAAACTGGAGGAAGCAAAGAACACTGGGAATCCGCGAAAAGGGCTTTGCAGCCCTCTCTGCTCGCTTCGTCTAAGTGGATTTGGTGCCAGGGTTTTTCGCTCAGCCCCGAAGCCTCTGCCCTCAGCCCCGCCCCGACTCGCCCCGCCCCGCCCCAGAAGTCTCTCGGCGATGCTTTGTTTGATTGCTCTGAGTTCCCGTAGCTCCACGCTTTGAGGCTGGTGGGTAGTGCTTCCGGGCCGCAGCCTAGGACGCCTCCACGGCGGTGTAAGTAGAAGCAGAATCCCAAGAACTCACCAAGTAGGGAAGCAGCCCGAGCCACCGCGTCCCCTCTAGTCCCCCGCCTCCGAGTCTTCGCAGATGGCCGGTTCAGCTTAACAAGAGGGGCTGGGATTCCTGAAGCCCCAGTCCCATGACTCAGGGGTTCCTGGCCGGTTCCCCCTGCCAGGATTCCGGTTTCTATCAGCGAACGGCCCCCTGCCCTGCTCCAGGTCCCTCCTCCTGAGTCCGAGTTCCCCTGCAGGCCTCGGCCTCGGCCCGCCTAGTCATTCTCGCTTCGTCTCCCTGACTGTCTGCAGGCCTGGCGAGCATGGCCGTATTCCGCTCAGGCCTCCTGGTGCTGACCACGCCGCTGGCCACCCTGGCCGCACGCCTGCCTCCCATCCTGACCTCGGCGTCCCGCCTGGTGAATCACACCCTCTATGTGCACCTGCAGCCGGGCATGGACCTGGGGGGACCCGCACAGCCTCAGGCCAGCCCTGTGCAAGCCACATTTGAGGTTCTGGATTTCATCACGCACCTCTACACTGGTGCCGACCTGCACAGGCACCTGGACGTCAGAATTCTACTGACCAATATCCAAACCAAGAGCACCTTTCTCCCTGTGCTGCCCTCAGTCCAGAATCTGGCCCACCCTCCAGAAGTAGTTCTGACAGACTTCCAGACCCTGGACGGGAGCCAGTACAACCCTGTTAAACAACAGCTAGAGCGTTATGCTACCAGTTGTTACAGCTGTTCTCCACAGTTGGCTTCTGTGTTGCTGTACCCGGATTATGGAACTGGAGAGCTGCCTTTGGAGCCCCCGAATGCCCTCTTACCCACTACTATAAGGCCAGCTTCCCCGGTTGCCAGATCTCCAAGGCAGCCTGTGCGTGGCTACCACCGTGGGGCTGTGGGTGGCACTTTTGACCGCTTGCACAATGCCCACAAAGTGTTGCTCAGTGTTGCATGTGTACTGGCCCAGGAGCAGCTTGTGGTGGGAGTAGCAGACAAAGATCTGTTGAAGAGTGAGTGAAGGGACCCTGGACTAGGGCTATGGAAGGCAGCCTTCACATTTTCTTGTCTTCCCCAATGCCAAGATCAAGGAAGGGTAGGGCCACTTTTCAACCTTCCAGAATGCCACAATGCCTGACACTCTGTTATTGCTAAGGGATGTTTGTTTGTTAAATGAATATATACAGTATCCTTAGTCTGTGGTTCAGTCACCTTTTAACTGAAGTCAGAACTTCCCAAATGGGAACCGAGAACTCTGCACTTCATGATTGTCCAAGTGATGGGCTCGGAGGTTTGAAACACTGAGGTTAAATGGATAGGAGATGATTGTGGATGACCCAGTACTGCCATCAATAGTGAGGGGACTGTAGTAGTTCTTGGGGGTTCTCCACCATCTGATACCTATTGGTACTGCTGCTCTGTAGGCATTTCTTAACTTGTTCTCGGGGTACACCCCAGCCCTCAAAGTGACTGTGATGCTTGTTTCCCCTTCTGTCCCCCCCCCCAAACCTGTCCCCATTTCACCCTTTCTTGCTGCCACTGCTTGGGAGGATTTCGGTGCTATAGGACACTCTTCCCCAGATGAGGAAAGATCTCACCGTTCCTCGCTCCTTCCTCAGGCAAGTTGCTCCCCGAGCTGCTCCAGCCGTATGCAGAGCGTGTGGAGAATCTGACTGAGTTCCTGGTGGACATCAAGCCCTCCCTGACTTTTGAACTCATCCCCCTGCTGGATCCCTATGGGCCTGCTGGGTCCGACCCCACCTTGGAGTTCCTGGTGGTCAGCGAGGAGACCTACCGTGGGGGGATGGCTGTCAACCGCTTCCGCCTTGAGAATGTAACTCCTGAAGGAGCCTGGCAGAGGGACTGGGAGGGGGAAGCCCGTGAGAAGTGCCGGGGTCCCAGAGCAGGAAAGGGAGGGTTTAGAGTGGAAGAAGTCAGGAGGAACTTGTCTGTGGAGTCGGAGGAGGCGAGGGGTAGGTAGAGAGCAGACTGGGACTCCAGATTCCTTCTCCTGGCTCTTACTGCTTTCTTGTCCTCCTGGCTTTCCCTCAGGGCAAAGAAGAACTTGCCTTGTACCAGATCCAACTGCTGAAGGACCAGAGTCACCACGACAACGAGGAGGACAAGGTCAGCTCCTCCAGCTTTCGCCAGCGAATCCTGGGAAACCTGCTTCAGCCTCCAAATGTAAGCCTTTCTTCCTCCTCGCCGGTTCGACGTGGTGAAATGCTGAAGGATAGAAACGGGCCCTCCATTGGAAGCTGAGCTTTTCATCTCCCTGGTCACTGAGGGACCTCTCACCTGTCTGTAGGAGAGGCCGGAGATCCCGTCAGGTCTCTATGTGCTCGGGCTCACAGGCATCAGCGGCTCTGGGAAAAGCTCGGTGGCTCAGCGGCTGAAGAACTTGGGAGCATACATCATTGACAGCGACCATCTGGGCCATCGGGCTTATGCTCCTGGGGGCCCTGCCTACCAGCCTGTGGTGGAGGCCTTTGGAACAGGTACTAGCCAGAGAAGGCTGGAAGTGGCCTAAGGTGAGACGATGGCATGACATCTTTGCTTAGCTTTCTTTCTCTGTCACCCAGATATTCTCCATAAAGATGGCACCATCAATAGGAAGGTCCTGGGCAGCCGGGTGTTTGGGAACAAGGTAAAAGCACACAGAGTTCTTCAGCCACTACCACCAGATCCCAGGCGGGATCCAGTGTACTCCCTAGTCTGGCACAGGAAGTCAGTCACTGCTCATCTGCTCCCACCCCTGTCTCACAGCTGTGTTTCTCAGGAAAGTTAACCTCTGCCCACTCCCTCTGTCCCCCTCCCCAGAAGCAGATGAAGATCCTCACAGATATTGTGTGGCCAGTTATCGCAAAGCTGGCCCGAGAGGAGATGGATGTGGCTGTGGCTAAGGGTGAGTGGGAGGGATGACGGAGCAGCCAAAGTGGGACAGTTAAGCTGAGACACCCTTTGGGATCTTCCTTGACCCCAGGCAGACCGTTCGCCACCTAGGACAGCATTTGGTGCACTGACAGGCAGCAAGCGTAAGGTGCTGCTGGCAGTGACTAGCATCTCCCCACAGGAAAGACTCTGTGCGTGATCGATGCTGCTATGCTGCTTGAAGCTGGCTGGCAGAGTATGGTCCACGAGGTGTGGACCGTCGTCATCCCTGAGACTGAGGTATCTGGACCCCACTCCACCCCATCTGAGCCCACTGCAGACAGTCTCCTGCTCTCATCCAGTAGACTGGGCTAGGACCCTTCCTGACCCATGTGCCATCCATTGCCCAGGCTGTTCGACGCATTGTTGAGAGGGATGGACTGAGTGAGGCAGCCGCTCAGAGCCGGCTGCAGAGCCAGATGAGCGGCCAGCAGCTGGTAGAGCAGAGCCACGTGGTTCTGAGCACCTTGTGGGAGTCACATGTCACACAGCGCCAGGTTGGTGCAAAGGGAAAGACTAGGTTAGGTTGTGGGGAGGGGAGGTTCAGCGGTTAGCTTTTCTGACCTTGTCTTTCCTTGTATCATTCTGGCCTGGCCAAAGGTGGAAAAGGCGTGGAATCTTCTACAGAAGCGCCTCCCTAAGGCTCACCAGACCAGGAACTGACAGTGGATTTTCTATGGCGCCAAACTGGCCCTTGGAACTAACAAATCTAATGGTGAGGAGAAATGGGGCCTCGATGTTTACCCTCTATCGGGCCTCAGGGGCTTCAAGCTCTGTGCAGGACACAGAGAGAAGCTTGGAAGTCTGCCTAGCATGCTGCAATTTGGCCAGCAGTGAGGACACAGCTAATGGGGAGCGGCCCCCTCTCGGGTTCTGTCCACTTTTTTGGTGGTGGATGTGATGTCTACCTAGTGTTGATGGGTTTGGTGAATTAAAGATGTTTCCAAGTGCTGCTTGTGTGGTCTGTTTCCTCCCCAGTGACTCTAGGTATCTTTGGAACGTTAGACTCCAGATTCAGGGGCAAGGTCTGAGCTGGAAGCCAAGGAGTACTGTAAAGTGTAACCTATCAGTGACTAGCTATGTGCTTTTGAGTATGTTATAGACTTTACTGTAAGCTTAATTTGAAAGGCGTTTTATAAGATTTAATTCCACCAAGCGTCCTGCACCTGCTGAGTGTTGGAAGACCGATGCTGGAGGTGGCTTTGTGCCCCCTTGGATCAGATCATGTGATGTAGGGGAAGTTCTGACCCAGCAGCAGTTGCCGGGCGGACCAGCTGTGCGCGTGCGTACACGGTGTCACACTGTTCAGACGAGATGCTAGGACTCTCACACTTCTGGCCCCTCTGACAATCTTTTTGGAGGTTCTCCATTGCACAGAAAATCACCGCCATTGAAGATTCTCATTCGGAGGCCAGTAGGGACCCTCAGGAGCGGACATTGCCTACATTAAAGCGAATTGGCCAGATTTAGCCACCTCCAATATTCGGTTAACAACTGGAGCGGCGCAAGCGCAGCGCTATCGCACCGCTCATGACTGCAATTGTGGATTGGTGGGTTGGATCACGTGACTGAACCTCGCCTCTTCCTGGAGGTTGGGGGCCAGTCCGCTGGCTCGTTTCCGGTTCGGTAGGTTCACGATGACGGAGCCGGGCGCCTCTCCGGAGGACCCTTGGGTCAAGGCAAGCTCCGCGGACGCGCACGCCGGAGAGGGGAGGGCGGGTCGGGCTCGTGCACGTAGGGGGTCCGGAAGACGCGGGGCTCCCCAACTATCCCCAGAGTCTCCTCTGCTGTCTGGGCCCCGGGGCTGCAGAGAAGACAGCTCTCACTCGGCCTATGCCAAGGTGGGGAGACAAACGGGCGTGTGTGCGGGAACGAGGGGGTCATGGCTGGGAGATGGGGCGGGGACGGTAGGGAGCGTACAGAGGGGGCGACACCCTCGCGGCCTAGCCACGGCTTGGCTTAACCATTCAGTGGTCCCTGCACCCGTGGTATGAGCTTTCGCGTATTGCGCGTGCCTTCCTAGAGGCAGAGGTCTGACTGGCTTCTCCCTTGCTTGGTGCTGCAGGTCGAGTATGCCTACAGTGACAACAGCCTGGATCCTGGTGAGTGCCTTCTCAATTGTCTGCGGGTCAGGAATGACTCCTGATTTGGCTCTGTAGATTCTTGTGGTCTTGCCAGCCACACCTGAGCACAGTCCACTGTCTCTGCGCCAAGGACTTGGGCTTGGGTGGAGCTGGAGAATAGGCAGGAAGCAACCATGGTCACACCTGGTTCCTCTGCATTAGAATGGGAAATGATGGAAACTGTGACAGCTGGTCACAGTCACTGCATCCAGATGCTCCTGTGTGAGCCAGAAATGAGTCCTCTGGGCAGTGCAGACCCTGGGACGGGAGCATTGCAGCATGAAATGGAAGGCCCGTGGTGGCCGGCTTTGGAGTTGATGGTGAGAGGTCAGCATTTGAAGCCATTGTGCCCATAGGTGACTGAAGGCATGGCAATGTTCCCCACTCCTTAGTGACTGAGGCCTCTTTTTTCCAGGGCTTTTTGTAGAAAGCACCCACAAGGGGAGTGTAGTGTCCAGAGCTAATAGCATCGGCTCCACCAGTGCCTCTTCTGTCCCCAACACAGGTAGGCAGCAACATAGCGTGTCACACACCCGGGGAGACTTAGCTCTTCCATCATTTTAGTATCTTTCCTAGATAGGGAGCTCTGCTATCAGCATGGGGGCGGCAGGAGCAGTGCCAAGCCTGAGTCTCACTTTCACCTCCTCCGAGATAACTAGGTTCTTTCCATTCAATATCTCCGGGCACCAGGTTCTTCCAACCGGGGACGGGTGGGCTAATTGGATTTAGTGTACCCCAAGGTGACCTCTCCCTCCTCCATCTCTGAGTTTAGATGACGAGGACAGTGATTATCAGCAAGAGTCCTACAAGGAATCCTACAAAGACCGGAGGCGGCGTGCACACACTCAGGCTGAACAGAAGAGAAGGGATGCTATTAAGGTGACTGGGAGCCTGTACCCAAGGCGGCAAGGAAGGACCCTGCCCTGACCCTTCAGCCCCAGATGTCTGCAGGGGTGGGGTGGGGTGGGGAAGCTGGGCTGGTCCTGTGTCTGCACCTCTTCCTTCCAGCCCTCTGTGCTTTGAGTCTGAGCATGGAACTGGTATCAGAAGTGTGTGCTAGCCTTTGCTGTTCCTGAGCTAAGGAACCCATCTTCCTGCTATTTCCAGAGAGGCTATGATGACCTTCAGACCATCGTCCCTACCTGCCAGCAGCAGGACTTCTCCATTGGCTCCCAAAAACTCAGCAAAGCCATCGTTCTACAGAAGAGTATGTCCAGGCAAGGGGCGGGGCAGGGGGTTAGTAGTGTCTGTGAAGTGGCCGGGACCTGGTCTCACCCAGGTGTGGTGGCCTTCATGGAAAAGTTGGTTTATAGGGGAAGGACAAACAAAATAAGCCCTCTTCCTGGTTCAGACTTCCTCGGTGATCAATCCTTCTCTTGGCTCCTACTCCAGCCATTGACTACATCCAGTTTTTACACAAGGAGAAGAAAAAGCAGGAGGAAGAAGTATCCACACTGCGCAAGGATGTCACAGCCTTGAAGATAATGAAAGTGTAAGAGGGGTGCTGAATTGGGGAGGGGCTGAGGTCAACTCTTGTGCACTCTTGTTCAGAGGCTATTTTGGAGAACACATGTAGGTGACACTGACAGCAAGGCAGTCACTGTAAGGCACAGCCGGCTGGCCCACCAGTCGTTTACATATCACAGCTATACAGGGCGTAAACACCCATCAGGATAACAGATCTCACTGTTTCTGACTCAGGAGTATCTATCCAGCTGATAATGAATGCATCCCCACAGGTGCCTAGGAATCCCCTTATGGCATGGCCTACTGGATTATCCCACCATGCTTTTCAGGTTGACAGTTGCCATAGCACCTCAGCCCTGTTTACTTGCATGCTTTCAGGAACTATGAGCAAATCGTGAAGGCACATCAGGACAACCCTCATGAGGGAGAGGACCAGGTCTCTGACCAGGTCAAGTTCAACGTCTTTCAAGGCATCATGGACTCCCTGTTCCAGTCTTTCAACGCCTCGATCTCTGTGGCCAGCTTCCAGGAGCTCTCAGCTTGTGTCTTCAGCTGGATTGAGGAACACTGTGAGCCACAGGTATGTGGCAGTTGGGGTCATGGTGCCTGAGGTTCTCTTACCACCTCTAGGCAAAGTGGTCCAAGCCATTCAGAAAAGCAGTGTAGCTGCCTTTGGGTTTCTTCAGGGTGTCTACAAAGCTTAGTACTCTCTTTGCTCCTAGCCCAGTGAAGGTCTTATCTGGCAACCAGGATGTGAGCATTCAGTGCCAGGTCCAGCTTTGGCCCATGTCATTGGTGACTCATTAGCTACTCTCTCTACTCCTTGGCTGTCAACAGCTTGAAGTTTCTAGAAACATGAAACATTGCAGATTACAAGACACCCTCACCCCCTGTAGCCCCAGGGTTTTTATTGTGCCGGCCTCTACTCTTGAGGCCTGGCTGTTTTTTCCTCAGATTTTCCACTTTCTTTTGTGTTTCTCAACATTTTCATTGTGAAATACTTTACACAAACATTGCACCAGTCAAGGGCTGTTGGAGTGAACACCCATGCCCACCATGTCAGTTATACCAGTGACACACTCATCTTTGTCTCCATCTTAGTTCAGGGATTTGGGATTAAAAGACGGCAACACTCTACTTTAAGGACTTTTTCCCTTTACAAAAATTATTGTATGTACATATCCATGTACTGCCTGATGGCAGAAGAGGGCCTTGGATCCCTGAAAGTGGACTTACAGGTGGTTGTGAGCCACCAGATGAGGGTACTGGGAACAGGACCTGGGTCCTCTTCAAGAGCAGCAAGTACTCTTAACCACGGAGACATCTCTCTCTAGCACCCTCCCCGCCCCAAATAAACTGTTTAGTGTATGAGGTCAGAGGCAACTTTTTAGTGAGTTCTTTCCTTCCACCTTTATGTGGGTTCCACAGAGACTGAGTGACCAGAGGCTTTCCTGATGAGCCATCTCACCAGCCCTTTTTTCTTTGAGTGCTAAGAAGCACTCCACCAAGCTGCCAACCCTTGGGTGACTATTTTAAATGCCTTCAAGAGCATGGCCGGTCTAGGCAGGCGTCTTGAAGGCCTATGTGTCACCTGAACATTGTCTTTCCTAGACTCTATGAGAGATTGTGATTGGTGTCCTTCATCAGTTGAAAAACCAACTCTACTGATTGTCCATGGAAGCCTGCAGAGCAGCCAACAAGANGCCTTTGAGAGTGTGGCCATGGAACNAACTGCTGGGCCTATGCNACTGGACTGCAGCACCTCACACCGGTCAGCTGGTTTCTACTTGGTGTTTGGTTTTCCCAACCCCACTTCAGCTTCGGTGGGGTCGAGTGTTTTGTGAAAGCTTCTGATTAATTTATTATATTGCCCACGATGTTGAACCTACCCAACCTTCCCCCTTCCTAGGAAAAGTCTCTAGGACAAGTATCTGTTCAGGGAGCCTCAGAGAACCCTGANCCCCTCAGCCTTTTCTCTACCCACTGGGTTCCTGCTCACAATCTNTATACATAATTTGGAAATTGTTTGCCTCTGCTTGGTCTCTTGGGCAACACTTGGCTCAAGTTTGGGTATTTTGGCAGTTCTTAAGTTGGAAAAAAAGGAAAAGAAATAGCCCCATGGCCATGAAGGGTAAAAGGCCACCTTGTGCCTAGGCTAGGGCTGTGTGGTCAATACTAAGTAAGGCCAGGGTATTCTAGCCAGCTCAGGGTAGGGCTGCCAGGACCCTGCTGCCCACTTCTTCAGCTGCTGTAGGTGCTACAGGAAACAATGTCCCATCAGCTCTTACCCTGTCTTTCCAAAGGCAAAGGCAGCATTNCATATTTGAATTTATCTTCTAAATACCCACAGTGCATTTTTGTTATGCGTAGTTTCCCAAAATTCTTAGCAGACCTCCAAAGCACCCCAGCCTCTTCTGCATAATGTGTTTATCTGCCCCACCAGTGTGTTGTCTCCATTTCTCCTAGGGTCTGGGGATAGAGTCAAGTGGGACAGAAGATCCTCAAGTCTTCTGGGGGTAGGCCAGGGCAATACCTTGGGAGTCTCAAATGTTGGTGTATGACACCCTTTCTGTACTTTTATCCCGTGTTTCCTACTGCCTTCCCCAGGTTTGATATCTGGGAGGTTTGATCATCCAGAGGAAATTAAGTATTTTTATATCAAATTATATTACAATAAATATTACAAATACTTTCTTTTAGGATTGTTTTAAGTCCTTGTTGAGGCCTGTGCAAATTGGACATGACCATCTTTTCTGATCACCAGCCTCTACCTAACACTATGCCTTTGTGCTCCGTCCACTGCTCAGAGGTGGAGAACAGCAAGAACAAAAAGGCCACCTAAGTAAGGTGGCCACTGCAGGACGCTCTGTTCCCACCTCCACCAAGGGCCCCTCAGGGGTCGGGGAGTGTAACATTATGATCTTCATCTGTCTCTATTCCAACTTCCTCCTGTGGGGCAAAGAAAGTAATGAAGGAGCCCTCTGGGCAAAGATCCCAGGGGAGCAAGAGGAGAGTCACTTACAAAGAACTGCATCTTGCTCTTGGGGTATCCTTCAAGGATCGCATCACACAGCTCTGTGGTCTGACAAGAAACAAAGCCCCTCCCTATGAGATGAGCAGTGGCAGTACAAGGCACTGCTTGTGGCAGGATCATTCCACAGGAACTTCCCGGTGACTGTCCCTTCCATGAGCACCCTTGGGATTCCCACTCACCATTCTCTTCCGCTTCCTCCACTCTTTACAGTACTTCTGTCTGTCTCTGTACACCTGAAAGGAAGGAGTGTGCTTGTCTGAGCTCCTCATGTCTGTTCACTGCAGACCTGCACAGGCAGCCTGCCACCTCCCCGCTCACCTTCTCCTTCTCTTCTGGAGTGACATGGTTGGTAGCTGCTTTGATGTTCGTCAGTCTCTCTGTGTACTGAACACACTCCTTCCTTAACTCCTGAACCTCTTTCTGCATCTCAGGAGTGGTCAGCGAACTTGTTAATTCCTTCAGCTCTGAAACCACATGCCCTCAGAGTTACTTGGGATGAGTGAGGAAAGGGCTCTGCCTTGCCCAGGAGGCGCGTCCCAGAGGTGGGAGGTCACCTTGCATCGTGCTCTGGGACCTCTCTAGAACAGGACCCCACTCTGGAAAAGCTCAAGAAAAGGCTTATAGCGCCATCAGTCTGCTTCCTAGTTTTCTTTCCTCCTCTATCTAAAAGCAACAGTAGCTTGTAAGGCTGAGCCAAGTGCTGTACAGGTAATTAAAGGAGTGGGAATAAGATGCAGTGTGCTCACAGGGGCAAGCAGAGCCCCTGGCTTGTCTTGCTCTATTGTACACAGAACCATAGCTAAGTCCGTGTTCTTTCAATTCAACATCATAGGCACCTGGCAAAAGGGTCTTAGCTGCAATAAGATGTTGCAGTCAAGGAACCATTCTGTTAGCAATTTATGACCTCCAAACCACGGCCCAGTCTTACCAGCCTCCATGAGTCGGCAGCTCTGCTGTAAGCTCTGCACCTTGGAAGTGAGAGCCACGATATTGGCATCCAGGCTGTGGAGGTCCGCATCACTCACTGTGTCAAACTGGTCCTGCCAGCCAAGAGAAATATGGCTGATTCCGTGACACACAGAGAGAAAAACACACATCTGGGGAGGCAGCGTTCAATTATAGAAGCACCAGTAGGTACACCCCTAAAGTAGGAGAGAATGCTGGGGCTAGTGGTACAGGCCCCTCACTCCAGCAACCTGGAAGGCTAAGGCAGGAGGACTGTCTGTACATTAATAAGTGGCTGGGCATACAGCTCAATGGCAGAGTAGAGCTGAAGAAGTGAGTCCAAATGCTTTAGAAAGTCTAAAACTACAGTGAAACTCTTGTGCCATCTTACTAGCCCCCATCTGCATTCAGATAGGTCATTCTGGATACAACATCCAAGATGAAATCTTAGTACATCACTTTAGACAGGAGGCTCTGACAGAGACCAGTGACGACAGGTTAGATTCAACAACAGCTGCAAAAAAAACGTTGAGCCAGCCTGGGCTACATAATGAGGGCCAGTCTCAAAAAAGAAGGCGGATGGGGGTAATCAGATATAATTGACAAATAGCCACACATATCAGATGGATAAGGTAAAAGAAACAAAGAATTACATTCTACTCTCTGGTTTGAGAAGAGAGGTTTCCTGACAGAATGCTAGAAAGCCAATTAGGGGGCAGCGAGTAAGCACTCTACATTGGCCATATTGATGCTGATACTCAATATTACCTGGATAATTATTATCCAGAGAGAAGTCTGGGTAGGAAAAAGTAAATTTGATGTGTTTGGGGTAGTGGAGCAGAGGAAGAGGAAAAATGATTTGGTAGGAAACGATAGTAGAAACAATGCTAGGAGTTGTGAGTCAGGGTCTTCTGTTGTTCATAGCTCAGATGAAGGCAGCGTACAACTGATTTAAGATTATCTGAAGCTCTCATACCACTGATTAGATTATGTTGTGAGATGCCTCAACACTCTTTTTCTTTCTTTCTTTTTTTTTTTTTTCCCCGAGACAGGGTTTCTCTGCGTAGCCCTGGCTGTCCTGGAACTCACTCTGTAGACCAGGCTGGCCTCGAACTCAGAAATCCGCCTGCCTCTGCCTCCCGAGTGCTGGGATTAAAGGCGTGCGCCATCACTGCCTAGCAACGCCTCAATACACTAACTGCTGAGAGTCGATTCACTCAGACAGGCTCTCAGGTGGGCGTTAATCTGCTCGAGTTCTCACCTGATCGGCAAAATAGATTTTCTGCTTGCCGTAGGTCTTCTCTTTGATCTTGCCTTGCTGGGCCAGCTGATCCAGCGCCTTCACTACCGCCTAGCAGAGGGGAGGGTCAAACAATTAGCGCGAGCCCAGCCGGGGGAGATTTCTGTTGGTGACGGGGAAGGCGGGACCCACACCTAACAAGGGAGTCCAGCGGGGAGGGAAGCCCCGCAAAGGGGGTTCTCACCGCCTTGCCCAGTCCATGTTCCTTCTGCAGGTTCCCGAACACGTCCTGGGCGCTGTAGGGCCGGTTTTGTTCTTGCAGGTACCTCAGGATGATCCCGGGGGCTGCAGGAGACGAGGTAGGATATGGGGGTCACCTCCGACCCCCTCTCCCACTCCCCTCCCCGGTCCTGCGGGCGCTGCCGTTACCTCCCGCCGCAGCCTCGGCCCGGCTTTTACTCATGGCCTTTCCCGCCACCAAACTCCATTGCTCGGCCGGTCGGTTGCTCCGGGAAACGCCTCCTTCCGTTGGGGAGGCGGGATCTTAATGCTGATTGGCGAAGGAAGAAGCCTGCCGGAAGAGCACCCGGACCTTCCGGGACCCCGTAGCCCTAGTAGCGACTGGAAGTCGCAGGCCCCGGCCTTTGCGGGGACAGGTCCGCCGCCGCCTCCTGGGCCCGCAGTGCTGGCTGTGGCGAGCGGTCCCTTCTTTAAGCCGCCAGACCCTGTTGGGCTGTGTTTGAGCACTCGTGACCTGGGGCCAGACCCGCGTGGTGTGGGAACGGGAAGAAACTTTAGGGGTCATCTCCCACGCCGCGCAGGGTTGCACAGAGCTAGTCCTCCACAGGAGTGGGACTAGTTTTCTCACGTGAAAAGGACCTGTGGGTACTTTTGTCAGAGGGTGGCTGTGAACGCCGGGGACACTAACGATTCCCGTTTGCGTGTGTCGCATGTAGGGGGCGCTCGACACCTACTGGCGTTTTAATGGCCAAGAAAGACGGTTAGGAGTGGGGGCTACTCAAGCCACGAAGCTTGACGTCTCCAGTGATGAGCTGCCACACCTGGCAGGTGCTTTCCATTCCTGACCACAGTGGCCAGTCCGGAGGAGCCTGAAATAAATATTTCTAGTTTCTGAGGTCTGCTGACGGTCAAAGAGCATCTGTCCTTGCAGCTCAGTGGAAGGGCACGGTACTCATTTTTCAATCCTTCAACCTAAAACTTCACTAGCCATTATTCAGAACATGCATTCGTCCCTACTTGTTTAAGGGGCAAGGTTAAGAATTAAAAATGATGGACATTAAAAATGAACGACAAGGCTGAAGAGATGGCTCAGCAGTTGCTTTTCTTTGCAGAGGACCCTAGATTGGTTTCTAGCATCCACATGGCTGCTAAAAACTGTCCTTAACTCCAAATCCAGATCTGACTTTCTTTTCCGCAGCAAGGCAAGCACATGGTGTGCACAAACATACAGAAACAACACTCATATACTTATAGAAGATAAATCTAAAAGAGAGAAAAAATTGACAAATGCCTGCAAGGGTGTTATATTTATGTCTTGGTTGTAGGGGGGGAAGACGTGGCCTCAGGAGGGAAAAACAGAAAGGGCAGGAGGGTCCCTGACATCTACTTGGATTTCCTCTTCTGAGGGTCACCACCCCAGATTAGCTATTATCAGATTAATGAGACCTATATCAAGGAAGTATACAACGAAACAGCAGTCTCTTAAAAGATTGTTCTCATACAAGATTTATTCCCCTGCACCCCCCACCCCAGCCCAATTCACAGTGGAGGAGTTGGGAAATTCAGAGCAGGATCCCACTGGTACAAGAAAAGACCTGGATTTGCTTGTTCCCCTCCCCTCCCTCTTCCTCTTGCCAACTCCCAAAGCATGAAGCTACACACACTCATGCAAACACGCAAAATCTCAAGCCTTTCCCTCACCTCCCTTTTTTTGTTTTTTTGTTTTTGTTTTCCACATCAGAGTTCACCTTTAAGACATCTATCTGGCTCTAAGGAAAGAGATGTCCAAAGTATCTGAGAACCCTAAAGTGGGGAGATGCCATTATTATGCCTAACTTTCACACTCACTGACTATGAAACAGGCACCTGCCATTCCTCTACTCACTGTTAAGTAGTTTCACTCCCTGGCCTCTATCTTGTCCATCAACCAAGAGCAAAAGTGTTAGCACAACCCCCAACCTGCAGCACATAAAAATGGGTTCTGTCCAACATCCCTCACCCAAATGCGGGAGTGCTGGGGGAGTGGTCCCTGAGGATCAGCAAAGGGTTAATTAATGCAAGAGGGAAAGAGGGTAGAAGAATTTGGCTTGAGCTCTGATTTGGGAGACAGAGAGGCAGTATGCTGGCACAGGTAGAGAACCAGTGGTCATTTAAGGGGGTTTGTTCACATGATTTGATTCGGGGCTGCAGAACACCTACCCTTGAAAATGGTCTCTGCTGATTACCAACATCCTTACTAACTGGGCTCATCCTTACAGGAGTCAGGAAGTGGTATGGTAAGAAGAGCTGGTGGCTCTTGGGATGAACGCCATGGCCATTTGTAAAGTGCTACTTTGCCATCCCCCGAGGAATTATTGCTTCTCCAGAGGAGGAGCAGGGGAAGGAGGAACATAAACATGGATATGATATTGCTTTGCTCATTGCTCAGACTGATGGCCAAATGGAGCCAAGGGTTAACAGCACCAAAGACAACCACATAGCTCCAGGAGCTTTCATGAGACCTCCCGGTAGGCACTCGCCAACCCTACCAGCCAGCTGATCCTCCAGCTCACGGTGATACAGCAGAGGCTCAGCCCCACAGCATGTTCACATTTCTCAAACTCTGCAAGCACTCTGGGGTGCTAAGGGTCAGCCATCTAGAAATGAAGATGGGCTCAGAGACAGGAAGTGGGCCTGCTCTGCAGAACCAAAGGACATACTTGCTTTGAGAACACAGATCAAATCATGGTAAAAGACACAGATGACAACTCCTGTAGCTGCTGCCTGGCTTCTGTGGCTCCAGTGAGGTGAGAAGAGATGGGCTCTTGTATCAGTGAGGGCCCCTGAGCACCCAGACCTAAAAGCAAACAGCACTACCTCCTCAAAGGGGAATCACATCCCTACTTTGTGGCCTGTAGTACCACCCTGATGGAGAGAAGCCTCCCTTGGGGGAGTATGTTCTCACTTCAGTGACTAAGCACAGATACCATGTCTCACTGGCAGCAGTTATGTTCTCTCAGCAGGCCACCCAGCACACAGATAAAATTCAGGGGACAAGACTGGGTTCTTCCCATGCCCCATCACAGTAAGTGGGGTGGAGGAAAATAACCTACAGCACAGTGACCCCCTTGAAGGAGTCTCTCAGTGACTCCTAGAACTTGCAGGGTCTAGCTGATTCAGCTCTGATTGGTCCAGAAGTTCAAAATCATCGCCCTCAGCATCAGTGTCCAGGTCTGAACTAGGGGCCCGGAGGAAGCCTCTTGTTGCTCTTCGGGGAGGTGGGCCAGAAGGGTCTGTCTGGGAGGCCTCTGACAAGGCCAGTTGGATCATACCCTGGGAGACCAGGCTGGCAAGGTTGCTGGTAAGGTTAGATCCTCCAGGAAGGGAACTAAGCAGGAGCTCTGGCAGTGCAGCCTCATTCCGACTAGCAGGCAGGACCTGGGTATCCCCAGCCCCTGGTGGGGAGCGGTACATCAAGCTGGGCATCCCAATGCTGGTGTCATCCTCATCATCCAGGCCAGCAGGATCCACGTTAATGGAAGGGAAGTCTGGCAGGTCTCTGGCGAATGACTCCTCTGGATCACTGTGGCCATCTAGGTCTGAGGGAACACAGCTGTGTGAAACATGGTAGCTGCCTGCTGTCTGTGCCCACATCCACAGGAAGTCAACCCTATATAACCAGGTTTTCCCACTCTGTACTGCTTAAGATGAAGCAAAGCCTATGAGACTGGTTAGTTTGTTGTCACCACTCAGGTGGCCCTGACTGCTGATGGGCAGAGAACTGCCTGTCTTTCTCTACTGTGTCCATGACTAATAAGAGACTGGGGGCTTCAAGGGCAGCATAACAGCCATAACATATCACACCCTTGGGCAGATCTGTTACTTACACCACAACTCAGGAGAGGAGGGGGCACAAGGAAGCCCCCATCCAAGGAAGCTACGATACAAAAGTCAGAGTTACTATCAACTCAGGTCAAAGGTTCTCACCTTCAGAGCCTTCTGTTAGAGGAGTTTGGCCTCTTGACAGGTTAAATGTGCCATTTTCTGTACAGGAGACCTCAGCATCAGAGTGCTCCGAATCTGTGATAGCCAATTCCCTGGCGACAGTAGATTCATCCAGCTTAGAAAAAGAAAACAAGTCTGAGATGATGCCGTCTGCAGTCGGCTTTACTGACGCAAGCCCTGGAAGACCCTGAAGCCGACCCATGAACCCAGGATGGATGGAAACTGCATCCACAGGCTTTACTTGTGAAGCTGCCTACCTAAAGGGAGCTCTCCTCCTCATCAACCTCTTGAGCTCAGGCAGTTACTCATTAACCAAAAGTCTATATGGGTTGGCTGCTCAAAAGATTTATGTCAGTTCCAAGTTCTTCAGTGGTAGTAGGGTAAAAGCAAACCTGAGTGACTTTACTGTTCTTCAGGCTCAATCTGAGTTCTCGGGCCCCACACAACACCTGAGGTGGGGTCTCTCCTCAGCTCTGTACTAAGAGAAAGAGGAACCTAGGGTCTCTGAGGAACCGTGATAGGCTTGAAACCTGGTTACCGTCTCAATGTGTGTTGTCAGATGGAGCAAAAGGACCAGAGGAGCAGCTTCCACATACAAATACCTGAGGGCAGAAGGCAGCAAGTTCCTCTTCACTGTCACTGTGGCTGTCCACGGCACGTTCTGAGTGCAGAGCTCTGCGGCGCACTAGTGGAGAGAGCATAAGGTCCTGATGCCTTTGAGGGAAAAATCTCCCTTTGGACTCCAAAAGCATGTATCACAACACAAGAAGAAGCTCTCTAAATATAGCCCTAGGTGTCCATAGCAATGTCTGAAGGTTAAGGATGCCGAGTCTAATTGTTACACATGGGACGACATCTCTCCTCCAACATCCCTCCTTCTTCCAACACATCTCTAGAAATTCTGGCTAATGAACTACCCATCTCCTACCTGAGGATCTCCTCAAGGTAAATACAAAGCAAGGCAGTAAGTGGCGCAGTCATGGGGAGGAGAGAGCTGCTCACCTTGGGGAAGTGGGGCTTTTAAGGATGGATATTTTTCAACTAGTTGGCCCAGATGAAGCTGGGCTTGGTGACCACATTTGAGATTCTTTGAAGGCCAGTGCTCAATCAAACACCCAAACTGATCAGACCAAAGAGAGGGACCGGTCTGTACCACCCTCTTTGTGTTAGGTAGAACTCAGGTTAATAATAGTACACTTCTGGCGTCTATGTGGCTGTTCTCAATCACCTTTGGAAACAGCTTTTGTTAATGGAAAGAGGCTGGCTCAGAAGTACCAAAAACCTGCACTCGCATTTACTCAGTTTAAGACCACTTGAGTCTCATGGTTAATGCAGATTATTTAAAACAGTGCACAAAACAGCCAATCCAGTGCTTGGACACCTGGAAGGTGTTTCATAACAGCAGATGGTACTACAGACATCTTCCATATCTTTTACTCAACTTGGGAGTTTTTCTCTAATCAGTTTAAAATGGAGTTTTAAGGTCTTTGTTAAGAAAACCTGGCAAGCCTGCCTTAGGTTTCTCAGAAAAAGAATATTGCTTTTCCTCACTACTTTCTACTCCTAACAAACAACTCCCAATTCTACTTGAAAAATTTAAAATTACTCCTATGTTCACAGTTCCCTGTGGCAGTCAGAGAACAACTGTCATGTGTATGTGTGTTAGTTTCTCCATCATGAGGACCCTAGGGATTAAACTCAGGTCATCAGGCTTGGTGGCAAGCGCCTCTATCTGCTGAGTCATCTCATGGACCCTATTTCTCCCACTTTTAAAGACTTATCCAGTTTGTGAGGCCTGGCTTCTCCTCTTTCCCTGGTAGAAGAAAGCCATCCCATGACGCTTACATTGTCTTTCTCTCTGCTTGGACATCATGTAGCCACGGACACTGAAGTCCAGCCGCTGCAGAGCTGGTTTCAGTCGCACATAGGCTCGATCCCACAGTCGGTGATAGACAGCAAGAGGCCACATCATAATGATGACAACTGTGAATAGTGGAAATAGAAGAAAATGGAGATTGTACAAAGCAATCTTACCTGCCCCCCCCCCCCCGCTACTGTGTCCTTAGGACTATGGGCAGAACAATTCAACTGAATTCTGCTGGTCACCTCCACTAGTGACCCCTATCATATAGTTTTTGAGAGCAGGAACTTCTGTAGCCATCCACAGGATCCACATCACAGCTATACACAACACATATGCTACAGAACCAGGCAGTGTGGACATATGAAGTAAAACGGTGACAACTGGCCATGTGATTCTGAGATAAAATTGCGTATATAAAATACTACACATGGATGTCAGCATAGTGGCTCAGGCCTTTAATCCCAGCACTCGAGAAACAGAGGCAGGGAGATCTCTATGAGCTTGAAGCCAGCCTGGTCTACATAATAAGTTCCAGAATAGCCAGAGCTGCACAGAGAAACCCTGTTTTTTAAAAACCAAAAAAGAAAAAGATGGGCTAGGATATTCATCAGTTGCAAAACACTTGCCTAATATGCATGGTACCCTGGACTGGGCTCCCTAGCACTGTAAGCTCCTGAAGAGGAAATGGGGCTTATGCCTTTCATGTGAAGTACCATTTCAGTTTCATGTGAAAAGACATCTAACAACACTAATCATGTCCTGAATATATGGGAAAGTCATTGTTGGAGCACTAAAATATAGAGGGCCTCTTCCTAGACAGCAGATCTCAACCCTTTAGGGGGCAAAGGACCCTTTCAAAGGACTTGCATATCAGGTATTTGTATTATGATTCAAAACAGTAGCAAATTTAGAGTTATAAAGTAGCAATGAAAATTTTTATGGGGGGGGGGGAGGTGTCTCCACACCATGAGGAACTGCATTAGAGGGCTGCAGCACTAGGAAGGCTGAGAACCTCTGTCCTAGAGCCACAGCTGACTATGGCAGGAAAAGCTATGATCAACCTAAAATGTGTAGGGAGAAGTACTTTCACACTTACGCATCAAGTAGGACAGCAGGAGCCCAGGGATGTAGCGGCCCAACATGGCCAAAAAGGTCAGTATCCCACAGCTCAGCAGGCAGAACTGAGAGAAGCAAGGAGCAGTATTACGTTTCTGCTACATGGCAAAGGACTGTGGTGGGGATGGGGGATTAATGGAGACGTGATTGAAGATTCTATGGTCTGAGTCAAGCATGGACATGCCAGAATGGCAGTCTCAGCCACCAGTCCAGTGGTGATTCTGTTTTGGCAGACGAGAGAATTCCCTTCTTCTCAAGCTTCCTTCATATGGAGAACCCATACAGCTATGCCTTTCATGCCAGGAAATTGGTTTACGTTTTAGCCAAAAATCCTCTCTGAAAACATGCATTGGTAGTGGGTTTTTTAAGTAAAATTAAGAAAACAAAAATATTAAAACCCAACAACTTATCATGTTTAATGTAACACAGAACACACACAAGCAAGCTTTCTGTCTCTTCTTGAGACAAGAGAATGGCCTGCTCTGTGGGGCTGGAGACAGCTCTGTTGTATCGCTTGCCTAGCATGCAGGAAGTCCTGAATTCAATCCCTAGCACAGAAAGAAATTTTAAAAGAAAAAAGGAAAGGAAAGGAAAGAAAAGGAAAGGAGAGAAAGGAAAAGAGCCCACTCCAAAGAAAAGCGCAGCAGCCATGGAGTCAGGCTCTGGCCTTTCCTGTAGCAGCCGGTCAGAACCTTCCTATCACCTCCCTGTGTTTCTATGAACCTCATGTCTTTTATGAATGAAGGTACATGGGGAAATAGTGTCTCAACTTAATGTGAACTGAGCTGAAGGCCAGAACTGAAAGTGAAAAGGGAGGTCTTACCTTGCCTGGGTTTTGCTTTTTGAAAAGCAAAAGATTCCTTATGAAAATGGTCCCACTAACCCAGACTTCAGCTACATGGTGGCAGAGCTCGGGCACGCTGAGCAACCGAGGGTGCACAAAGCCCCAACTATGGGAGAGAGAAGGGGAGCTGTGAAAGGAGGCTGTTTAGGGGCCCCCCATCTTGCTGTGCTGGCAGCCAGTGCTTCCGGGTTTAAAGAGGGCTTGGGGAGCAGCTAGTCCCAGGTGCTTTAGAGGTGAGACATGTCATTCTCCTTGGCTTACCAGGTTGAAACTTGATTTGGGGGACTAGGAAGACAAACTTGTTCTAACAACTCCACCCGGTGAGCAAGTGGCTTCATCCACATGTATAAACCTGCCACCAGCCCCAAGGCCCTGTGTGCTTGAAAACACCATGTTCACCACTCTCAGACCACAGCAACTCTGTGCGACTGCAATCCAGGGACACAAGTAAAAGCCTGACTGACTCCTCTACAGCTGGGAGGGAGGCAATGTGAGGGCACAAAGCAAAACCAAAATAAACCTCAGCCAGGAAATTCCTTATCAAACACACGGGTGGATGGATTAAGGACAAAAGCAGAGGCTCTAAGACACATCAACACTGGCTTGCTGATGCCAGGAACCAATGTTTTCTGAACCAGAACTTAAAATAGCCACAGGTCACAGAAAACACCAAGTGATGCAGTATAAAAGCCAGGAGACAATTAGTTGCCTCTAAGTTTTCACACTGTGGCTTATTAATGCAACTATTTCCCTGGCATGTCAGGTTGTAAGTCACTACTTCTTTTCCAGAAATGTCTCATCCTATCAAGATGAGAAAACACTTGAGTATTCTCGACCTGAATTTTATATTTTTTATTACTTGAAACAGACTAGGTGTATAATGTTGTATCCAGAATATGGGATTAAGAACATGTAACCAAAACCCAATACAACAGACTCCATTAAAACAACAGAAGGGATGTAACTGGTGCTCCATACCTCTCATTGTCCAAGGCGTCAGGTCTCGGCACTATAACATTAAAAATAAACACCAGTATTAGCTGGTAGGCAAAATGAAACATGGAAGTATTAGGCTGTCTGGTAGTATGACTGTTCAAGTTTTAATATGCTTAGGAAAAAGTAAACATTAATAGCCAATAAAAAGGAGATCCCATGTTATATTGCCAGAGTTTAGGAAGCTGCAGACAATGGAATAATGGTTTATGTGTCTTCAAATGACAAAGCATTTTTCCATGGAAAAGGAGAAGGTACAAATGGACTGCAAGAACTACAACTAAATACTTCACCTGGTTCGTCCATCCCTTGAGTATGCCAGACTGATCATACAAATCATTCTGTGCCAAGCTTCTAAGGGATGTTGTAACTACTCCAATTCTAGAGACCTGTCTGTTTTCTTTAGAGATACCTAGTATCTACTCTGAACAATATAGGCTTTTGACATTTACAGATATGAGACAGGCTGATTTCTTGAACTCTATAAAATAAGGAGAATGATGTACTTAAAAGCTATATACTGAGCCGGGCGTGGTGGCGCACGCCTTTAATCCCAGCACTTGGGAGGCAGAGGCAGGCAGATTTCTGAGTTCGAGGCCATCCTGGTCTACAGAGTGAGTTCCAGGACAGCCAGAGCTAAACAGAGAAACCCTATCTCGAAAAACCAAAAAAAAAAAAAAAAAAAAAAGCTATATACTGTAGGGTGACCATCGGCCTGCACTTCAACCTGACTGACTTGTCCAGAATCCCCATCAGTTCTCTTTTCAGACGCCCACCTGAACCGATCACCACGGCCTCTGCCTATAGCTGGCAAATGCATGCATTCTCCCACTTTTAAAGTCCCCAAGACAAGTTTACTATTCCTAACCATCTATTATGTATGTATCAATACTTATAGTCCCTCCATTCTTCATACTCTCCAAAACACCTACCACGAGACTCTGGACACCATGGTTTCCTCCCACAAGGATACAGCTGCAGTTCCCTAGCAGAGCTTCGGCTTCCCTCTTGGCTCACTCTATCCCACTCTATCTGAGATGCTATCAAATTAACCCTTACTCTCAACTCAGTATGCAGCTCTATTTTAAAAGATCTTCAATGATCATGCATTACATAAATATCTAAGCCTAAGTTTCAAGGACTTATAAATCTAAGTTCTCTCTTGAAAACAGACTCCTCATTCCTATCAAAATGTTCAAGTTTTTGTTCCCAGGAGATTCTTAGCACGTTGTGGTTCTTTTGTGACTGGTTGTAGACAGGATCTTGTGTACTCAAGCTAACCTCCAACTCACTACATAGCTGAGGCTGACTCTGAGGGCCTGCTATGCTAGCAGAGAAGGAGTATGACTCCATGCCTCACTTGCCTGCAGTTCTTCAAGCAAGCTACTGCCCTGGAAATGTGTTCTCTCTTTTTATGTTCACTGATTGACTGGGATAATATACATAAATCCATCAACTAACACTACCCTGTATCTCTGATTTATCCTTTGGGTTGTCATTAATTTTTCTTCAAGTGTCTATAGTTTTTGAAAAGAGAAACTATTTCTTATTGCTTATTACATAATTTAGAAGAAATTCTTGGGAGGCAAAATTGGTGCTGCCTGGAGCTGGGCACAGTAGTACACACCTGTAACCCCAACAGCTAAGAGGAAAGGCAGGAGAATTAGGAGTTCAAGGTCACCCTAAACAAGGTCACAGTCAATTGGAAGTTAGCTTGGGTTACATCAACACTGGGTTTTGGTTTGTTTTTAAGTAATGACCAGGCATGGTGGTGCACATCTTTAATCTTAGAACCTTCATGAAACTGAAGCCAGCCAAAGCAGCGTAGTCAGACCTGGTCTCAATAAATAAGAGAGGACATGGGGGCGGGGGGAGGGGAATAAAAAAAAAAAAAAATAAAATAAAATAAAATAAATAAATAAGAGAGAACTGGAGAGAGTCTGAATAAATAAATGAATAAATAAATAAGAGAGCTGGAGAGAGAGCTTAGCACTTAGGAGCACTGACTGCTCTTCTAGAAGACTTGGGTTCATTCAATTCTTGGCACCCATGTGGCAGCTAACAATAGCCTGTAACTCCAACTCCAAGGGATGCAATGTCCTCTTTTGGCCTCTGTGTACATCAGGTACACAAGTGGTAGGTACCCAGACATACAGGCAGGCAAAACACCTATTCAAATAAAATAATAAATTGATGCTGTCTGAGTAGCTGACAGTATCCAGTAAGTTCATTTGTGTCTAAAAGATAAAACAGAAAATGTAAAGACTTTGTATTTCTCAGGCCAGTTACACCAGCAACACCAACTCAGGTGGCAGACGCAGATCTGCCAGCACTAACGCAGTAACAGAAAGGCAGAAGCCAGCTCTAAGGCCCACAGGCGAGCCATAAGCTTTTCTTTTCTTGTCTTTTTGAGACAGGATTTTTCTCTACATGGCCCTAGCTGTCCTAGAACTCACTATTTGCCTGCCTCTGCCTCCTGAGTTCTGGGATTAAAGGTATGCACCAACACCCCTGGCCAGAGGCTTAAAATTTTCAAATGTCTCCTAAAGCAACTAATTCAGACTTTAAGGATTAGTCCCCAGAAACCCATACTCCTCTAAACAAACAAACAAAAACCCTAAAGGCAAAAGTCCCTTAAAAATTACCAGTTCAAATTATTCTAAATGCTACAAATTTTACCGTTTATCTCAGGCCAAATTTTGTTCTTCCATTGGTCAATACAGACAATGATCATCAAGCTGAATGCAAGTAAAAACACAAAACGAAGGGATGTCAGTGCAAAAAACCTAGAGAAAGAAAACAGAAGAGGGTTACTAAGTAATAAAGCCAGTTCAGAGAAGACCCATGTGTACTCTGGGCTAGGTGAACAGACCCAAATTCTAGTTCAAGGTTTGGTGGTTGTTCACGTGTTAACTAGTTATACCCCTTGGCTAAGTCACTCCAGTTTTCCAGACCCCAGCTATTTTCCGATGGAGATAGTAGTTTCTTCTGTAAAAGTAAGGGACTAAGCCGGGCGTGGTGGCGCACGCCTTTAATCCCAGTGCTTGGGAGGGAGAGGCAGGCAGATTTCTGAGTTTGAGGCCAGCCTGGTCTACAGAGTGAGTTCCAGGACAGCCAGGGCTACAGAGAAACCCTGTCTCAAAAAAAAAAAAAAAAGTAAAGGACTAAATCAAATATAACCTCCTGGAAAGCCTTCCAACCTTTCAGTCTATTATGCAGGGAAAAGTTGGAAGGAAAGCAAGTATTTATTTACTAAAGTTAAGTCCTAATACAAGTCAATAGCTGACACGTGAACATAGCACAATTTAATTAGGCATGCTATCACAGACGAAAGGACCAAGCTGCCCCCTCAACCAAAATGACTCAATTAAGGACATACAGAAAGCCAACACTCAAGGTATGTCTAAAAGGTACTTCAGAATCAGCACCAATACTCAAACTCTTATAAAGAAAAGCCAAAGGAAAAACCAGGAGCAGTGCTGCATGCCTGTAACCCCAGCACTTGGGAGGTGGGGACAGGGTGATTAGGAGTCTGAGGTCATTTTCCATCTAAATCATGAGTCTGGGGCCAGCCTAGGCTATTTGAGACCCCATCTTGGGGACAGGTGGTAGTGGTGGTTAAAAGGCACACAGTTTTTTGGGAGAGACCAGCATTACCCTGTTACTGAAGCTAGATATAAGTGAACCACAGACCATATCCCTTATGATTACAGATGTAAACTCTTCAATAAAATATAAACAAATTAAATTTAACAGTATATTAAAAAACTGTATCACATAACCAAGTGGGATTTGTATTTATGACTGCACATGGTATTGTGTTATATGGGACACTCGCATACATGTATGTATGTGTTGTACATGGAGCATGCTTCGTCTCCATGCCCTACATTTCTCTCTCCCCATCATTAGTTCTCTTTGTTCCCTGAGAGTTTCATGCCAACTGTCATGTCATAAAAACATACAGGATTTGATGCAACTATCTACGGTCTAAGAAGCACAAATGAGAGAAAGCATATGGTATTTGTCTGAGACTGAATTATTTAATGTGATTCTCCCCAGCCGCATCAAGCAGGAACATGTGTAGGCCGGAAATCTCTATCACTCCAGACAGGTCTTTGATACAGACCTGGCTGCCCTAGAACTATGTAGTCCAGGGTGGCCTTAAACCCAGAGCCCTGTCTACCTCTGCCTGAGTCTTGGGAGGAAAGGTTTGAGCCTATATATATATATATATATATATATATATATATATATATATATATATATACATGCCACTCTGCTTTATCACTTAAAACAGGGTTTTAAGCCGGGC
>NC_034603.1:68571898-68582081 GCF_900095145.1 Mus pahari
AGACAGGGTTTCTCTGTGTAGCCCTGGCTGTCCTGGAACTCACTCTGTAGACCAGGCTGGCCTCGAACTCAGAAATCTGCCTGCCTCTGCCTCCCAAGTACTGGGATTAAAGGTGTGCACCACCATGCCCGGGTGCAGTCAGTGAGCCATCTCACCAGCCCATCCTTGGGTACTCCTCCACTGGGGGCCCTGTGTTCCACCCAATAGATGACTGTGATCATCCACTTCTGTATTTGCCAGGCACGCCTAGCCTCACAGGAGACAGCTATATTAGGGTCCTTTCAGCAAAATCATGCTGGCATATGCCATAGTGTCTGCGTTTGGTAGCTGATTATGGGATGGATCCCGGGTGGGGCAGTCTCTGCATGGTCCATCCTTCCGTCTCAGCTCCACACTCTGTCTCTGTGACTCCTTCCATGGGTGTTTTGTTCCCTGTTCTAAGGAGGAATGAAGTATCCATGCGACGGTCTTGCTGAAGTAATCTCTTGTTTCAGCCTTCAAACTCTGAGACTACAATCAAATACCACTGCACCAAACAAGACAAAGCTTTTAAGGTTATAAGAGGGACAGAAAGATGGCTAGGTGGGTAAAATTACTTGTAGCACAAGCCTGAGAACCTGACCTGGATCCCTGGAATCCACAGTGGAGTGGAGGGAGAGGATTTGGGGAAACTGTCCTTTGATTTTCTCATGTATACATCTACCCCAGCAGACACACAATTTTATTCATTAATAACAAAACAAAAATTAGGTCAGCCATGGTGATACACACCTTTAATTCCAGCCCTTCTGAGGCAGAAGGTGAATGTCTGAGTTTGAGGTCAGCCTGTTCTATGTAATAAATCCCAGGCCAGCTGGGGTCATACAGTGAGACACCTGTCTCAATAATAACAATAATAAAAAAATAAATTTAAATTAAAAATAAAAATCAAATGACCCTGAGTATGACTCCCTAAACAGAACCATTATGTGAACTTATGATCTATTTCCTCACACATAACAATTTGATGCTAACAAGTCTTGAGCTAGGATGTAGCTCCTTGCCTTGCATGCATGAATATCTACTTTGATCCTCAGCATCAAATAAAACCAGTGTGGTAGCCAACAGCCACACTTCCACCACTTGAGAGGTAGAGGCAGGAGGATCAGAAATTCAAGGTCATCCTTAGCAACATCGCGAATTTCAGGACAAGCTGGATTACATAAGACTTTCTCTCTTTTTTTAAAAGGAAAACAGCAGACGCAATCACCTATAAAATATAACATTTGATCCTGGCCAAAAAGCCACAAAGAAAATGTAAGGAGCCAGTTCCCGCCTAACAGTTCTGCTCAACTGTCCCACGTCACATTGGCACTAGGCATCAACACAGCAGCCAACCAAACAGGTGACGATGATCAGGAGCTGGTCATAAGTCACCATTCTGGGATACCCTCAGCTCAATATCTGATTAATAATGTTATATAATCACAGAACAAGCTTTAAGGATAGAATCACAAAAGGCCAGGGATATTGCTCAGTCAGTAGGGTTGTCTGGGTGTACAAAGGCCCATCTTTGATCCTCAGCCAGGAGGGAGAAGCAGGACAATCCAAGCAGCTTCACCGAGTTTAATACCACACTAGGCCCATGAGACAGTCTCTGAATAATAAAATATGCTGGACATGGTGGCACACGCTTTCTATCCCAGCACTTGGAAGGCAGAGGCAGAGGCCAGCCTGGTCTACATAGTGAGTTCCAGGACAGCCAGCCAAACCCTGACTCAAAAAATAAAATAAAGTAAAAGTAAGGTTTTAAAAAATTAAAAGCTAGGGCTGGAGATATGGCTCAGCAGTTAAGAGCAGTCAATACTGCTCTTCCAGAGGTCCTGAGTTCACTACCCAGCAACCCCATGGTGGCTCACAACCATCTGTAATGGGATCTGATGCCCTCTTCTGATGTCTGAAGAGAGCAAAAGTGTACTCACATACATAAATAAATAAACCTTAAAAAATATTAAATACAAGATACTCAGACCAATCATCAGCACCAAAAGTAAAAAAAGCCTCATCTGAGCACATACGTGAAGACAGACACTCAGTGATTGCCAAAGGAAATTCAGATTTTGTCTACAGACACTTCTGTACAGTAAATATCACTGCATACTACCTGCATACTTTAAAAAAAATAAAATACATTAACATGAAGGATGAAAGGAAATGAAAATCAGGAATCCGGGCTGGTGAGATGGCTCAGCGGTTAAGAGCACTGACTGCTCTTCCAAAGGTCCTGAGTTCAATTCCCAGCAACCACATGGTGGCTATAACCATCCGTAATGAGATCTGACGCCCTCTTCTGGTGTGTCTGAAGACAACTACAGTGTACTTACATATAATAAATAAATAAATAAATCTTTAGAAAAAAAAAAAGAAAATCAGGAATCCAGTCACCAGGGACAACTCTATCCCAGTTTTCTTACCCACCACTTAAAGGGCACAATCACACGAGATTAAAGAATGAAAGCAGCTTAGCAGAGGCAAACTGAGGCGCTGCCTGCCCCAGGTCACTAGTCTCCTCAAAGCCAGTACATCTTCCCAACAAATAAGCAACTTTAACAAGGCCACACTAAGGGCTCTGCTCCTGAGTACTTGAAAGTGATCTCCCTCCGAGGGGCAAGCCAGGCTACAACCATCCTTCCCCAGAGCACTGACTGCTGACAACAAGAAACCCAGGTGAGAGGAGGATGTTTAACTCTCCTTTAGAGGGTCATTCTCCAGCCGGGCCTGTGAACCCTGCACTTGGGAGGTGAAGGCAGTAAGATCAACAGCTCAAGATCACCCTCAGCTACCTGGGCTACATGAGACCTTGTTTCATTCAAAACAAACAAAAAAATCATTTCACCCAACTAGACTATCTTATAGCAGCCTGCCACTACCCTACTTTCCTATTCCCACTGCCTATACTTAACTGACAAACAAATCTGAGGGTGTAAATGAGCAGCGCAAGCACAGAGTAATAATAAAGGCAAGGGGTGGTGTGGAGGTGGGTACCTTTAATGACAGGAATTGGGAGGCAAAGGGAAACGTGTGTGTTTACAGTGTGTGTTTACAAAGTAATGGTAGGGTAGGAGGGTGTATAAAATGATTTGATAAGGCAAGGGATAAGAAGACAAAGAGCAGGGAAACAAATGGGAAGAAATACAGACAAGAGGAGCGGGGTGCACGCCTACAGTCCTAGCACTCAGGAGCTGAATTCAGCAGGAGCATCAACAGTTTGAGGTTAGTCTAAACTATGTAATGAAATCCTTCTAGAACACACACACACACACACACACACACACACACACACACTTCAAACCCCAAATCCACAAAGCTTGCTAAAACAGCATACAAAACACTTTCAGCTACTACAATCAGCATAAAAACTTTCCAACTTAAGCAAAAGGCACCTACAAATACAGTCCAATACGAATATGCACACATGAATTAGTCATCTGGGGACGGCCCGTCTGTGTCTTTCTGATCATCATGGGATCATCTATTTTTTTCTTAATGATTTTTTTCTTATTTCTAAGCCCAAGCATATCTGTTGAAGGTTTAGAAAATGCAAGAAATAAGAAAATGTCAGGCGTGTGGCACATGCCTTTAATCCCAGTGCTCAAGAGGTAAAGGCAGGTGGATCTCTGTGAGTTTGAAGCCAGCCCGGACTACAGAGTAAGTTTTAGGAAAGCCAGAGCTACACAGACAAACCCTGTTTTGAAGAACAAACAGAAATAACAATAAAAATGAGAGTATCACTATAAAATAACCTAGTTTGTACAGCGCCTCACACTCTAGCTGCCTGGTGAGACAGGAAAAAAGGGAGAAAGGGAGAGATGGAGGGGGTGCAGAGGAAGGAGGAGAAAAAAGAAAAGAGAAGGGGAGAAAAGGAGAAAGGAAGAGAAAGAGAATTAAAAATCTGGATCTGGGCCGGGCGGTGGTGGCGCACGCCTTTAATCCCAGCACCCGGGAGGCAGAGGCAGAGGCAGGCGGATTTCTGAGTTCGAGGCCACCCTGGTCTACAAAGTGAGTTCCAGGACAGCCAGGGCTACACAGAGAAACCCTGTCTCGAAAAAACCAAAAACAAACAAACAAACACACAAACAAAAAAGTAGCATTTTTGAGGGGGATAAAAAAAGAACACAAACATTTCAATACTGCACAAAATCATTTTCCATATGACCAAGTTGATGGTATTTTAAATGTCTATTTTACAGAGGCATAGGTACGATTAATACCTTTATTTAAACTATTAACATACAGAATCAGTGGGAGGCCAGCACCATGGCTCAGGATAAAGGCAATAGCCATTGTAGAATCCAAAATAAATTCAAGACCACTCAGCCCCATCCCCTCTGAAGGGACTTTCCAAACTACACTAGCAGGCCAAGTGCAGAGCCAGATAAGGAAGCTGGCCGACTAAGTGCTGAGGAAAAACCATAAGGGCAGGCGGAGTGAGGGACCAGGCCAAAGGTGCTCACCCCATGCAAGCCAACCGATGCCTGAAAGGGTTACTTGCTACACCAATTAGAATAAGCCAACTAGCCTTGTTGCCTAAATCTGCCCCTTACGAGGCATAAAAAGTGTGTTCTTTGTTTGAGGTCTCTCCTTTTGCCTGCATGCTGAGGGGGGTTCCCAACACGTTGGATCAATTAAAAAAAAAAAAAAAAAAACTCTTGCGGTTTGCAGCAATGTTGGTCTCTGTGGTCTTTGTGAGTGAGGGTCTTTCGGAGGACTCCAACACCACCAAACGTGGCAACCTGAGTTCAATCCCTGGAACACACAGTAGGAAGAGAAAGCCAGACTCCCACAAGTTGTGCTCTGACCTCCACATCTGTGCCCCGGAGTGTGCGCACACATACAAAAATGGGAACTGGAAAGTGGCTGGGTGGTTAAGAGTACCTGTTCTTGTAGAGGATCTAGAACCTACGTGGAGGTTCACACCATCTCTAACTCCATTCCTGGAGATCTGGAAGCCTTCTTCAGCCCTCTGAAGGTACCAAGTACATACATACTGTACAGCATCATGCAGGTAGAGACCCCTCATGCACATACAAGACTATACTTAGTCAAGTCTAATAATAAACAAACACATACAAACCACTGGGAAGTAAAATGTTTGAGAATGTTTGAGTGCTCTGTCCCTAATTAGAAGAACTATTTGGGAAGGATTAGAAGGTATGACCTGTTAGATGAGGTGTGTCACCGGGGATGGGCTTCAGGGTTTCAAAATCACATGCCAATCCCAGTGTCTCTTCTCTTTATGCTGCCTGTGGATCTGGATATAAAATCTCAGCTGCTACTTTAACACCTGCCTGTCTGCTTCCCAACTAACCATCTAAAATTGTAAGTGAGCTCCCAATTAAATGTTTCTAAGAGTTGCCTTGGTCATGGTGCCTTTTCACAGCTACAGAACAGTAACTAATACATATATAATATACCTAATTTAATTTTTATTTAATACATAAGCATGTTTTCTCATGGCCCAGGTACCTTTAGTCCCAGCACTTGGGACAGGGAGGGTGAAGGGGAGAGGAGGTGGAGGCAGACAGATCTCTGTGAGTTCAAGGCTAGTCTGGTCTACAAAGCGAATCCAGGACAGCCAGGGCTTGTTACACACAGAAGCCCTATCTCGAAAAACCAAAACCAAAACAAACAAACAAAAAATGATTAGGGCTGGAGAGATGGAGCAGAGGTTAAGAGCACTGACTGCTTTTCCAGAGGTCCTGAGTTCAATTCCCAGCAACCACATGGTGGCTCATAGCCATCTATAATGAGATCTGGTGTCCTCTTCTGCAGGCATACATGTAAGCAGAACACTGTATACATAATAAATAAATCTTTAAAAAAATGTTTACATTATATATTACTACTTTTTTGTCAAGCGGTGGTTGCACACACCTTTAATCTCAGCACTCAGGAAGCAGAAGCAAGTGGATGTCTGTGAGTTCAAGGGTAGCCAGGACTATAGAGTGAGTTGCAGGACAACCAGTGTTACACAGAGAAACCAGGTCTCAGAAAGACAATTAAAAACAAAACAAGGGCTGGAGAGATAGCTCAGTGGTTAAGAGCTCTGACTGCTCTTCAAAAAGTTCTAAGTTCAAGTCCCAGCAACTACATGGTGGCTCACAACCATCTATAATGAGATCTGATGCCCTCTTCTGGTGTGTCTGAAGACAGCTACAGTGTACTTAGATATAATAATAAATAAATCTTTTAAAAAAACAACAAAAAAAACGACCAAAGAAACAAACAAAAACCCCTAAGGCTGGGAATGTGGCTTAGAGCCTACCATGCACAAGGTCTTGGGTTTGAGCCCAATCACTATATAAACTGGGCACAGTGGTGTGCACATGTAATTCCAGCACCAGGGAGGTAGGAGTAGAACTATCAGGAAGTCAAGGTAACTCCTGGGCTACAGGGGACCCCACCTCAAAACAAAAAGCAGAATATATGAATGAAACAAACAAAACAAACAAAACTGGGCCAGTGAAATGGCTCAGAGAATAAAGCAAAAGCCAAGCAAGCCTGATGACCTAACCTTGATCCCTGGAACTGACAGCAGAAAGAGTAAATTAACTCTCCAAAATAGTCCTCTGACCTGCACAAACACACCAGGGCTGGTGCCTGCCTACACACACACACACACACACACACACACACACACACACACACACACACACAGATTATGTACACATACACAAGAATAACAAATTAAAAAGAAAATAAGAAAATGGAGCTGCACTACATAACATGAATCATAAACCTCTGACCTTACCTGTAATTAAATAAGTAGAACATTAGGTCATGAAGCATTCATTATTTTTTATAAAATTACCATAAGATTCACCCTTTTAAAATACCTAATTCAATGGTTTGGACTATATTCAGAGTTGTGCAGCTGTCACTATTATCTAACCTCAAGTCTCATCAACCTCAATAATCGTATCCCCACTATCAGTCACTCCCTGTCCCCTCTGTCCCCAGAAGAGGTGCTAATCATTTAGCTTAGCAAATGCTGCCAAACTACTACTTCCTAGAAAAGCCATCCAATGTCGGCTTCTATCAGTCATATGTCAGTTTTCTCATATATTCCCAAGAATTATCAGTTCTTAAAACTTAAGAAGCAGTTAGGCAGAGTGGTGTACAACTTTGATATCAGTACTCAGGAAGCAGAACCAAAACTGAGTTCTAGGACATCTGTGGTTACATACTGAGACCCTATCTCAAAATAAAATAAAAAATAAAATTTAGCAAGCAGAAATTGGTAACACAACTTGATTTCTATTTATTTATTTATTTGGTTTTTCGAGACAGGGTTTCTCTGTATAGCCCTGGCTGTCCTAGAACTCACTTTGTAGACCAGGCTGGCCTCGAACTCAGAAATCCGCCTGCCTCTGCCTCCCAAGTGCTGGGATTAAAGGCGTGCGCCACCATGCCCGGCCTCTATTTATTTTTTAAATTAATTTAACCTATGTGTATGAATGTTTCACCCACATGCATATACATGCCCCACATGCCTGCCTGATAGTCCCTAGCACTGGAGATGCTGTGAGCCACCATGTGGGTGCTGGGAAGCAAACCTAGTTCCTCTGCAAAAACAGGAGCTTTTAATACCTGAGCCATCTCTTCAGACACTACGACACTACACTTGGATCTTTAAAATACCAGTGACTGTAAAATTTTATATACCCACTGTTTTTCCTTTTTGGGAAGGAAGGTGTGGAGACAGTCTCATGCAGCCCTGGACGGCCTAGAACTCACTAGACAGCTAAGGAGGACCTTTAACTCCTGATTCTCTTGCTGTGTAAGACACACACACACACACACACACACACACACCTGGATTATGGGCCTGCACCACCACATGTGGATTTTCCTTTTGTAAACTGTCCTTTTATCTGTTGGGGGCTAAAATCCAATTAAACTGTCAGCCCAAATAAAATGTATTCCTTGGAACAGCTATTTGGTGTTCAAAAGACCATGAGAAATCCTAGAAATAAGTCATTTTCTGGGAGTTAACTACAGCATAGATCTCCAGTAGTAACAGAAGCTAGAGTTTGTTATATAAATAATAATAGTTTGCCTAGCACACGGGAGTCCCTGGGTTCAATCCACAGTAACACATACAATTGTAAACAATGACAACACATCTATTTTCAATCAAAGAAAATGCTATTTTTGAGTTCCTTTGTTGTTACAGAGCATGCTTGTCTCTGTGGCACTTCAGAACAAAGCATCCCATTCTATAGGGACAGGGAGCCTATTATTGTGCAGCACTTGTGACTGACTAGTTAATGAGCCAGTAAATGAAAAGGAAAAAAATTAACCTAACCTGTATCACATAATGATAGCTGCTGCTTGCACCAAAAAAAAAAAAAAAAAAAAAAAAAAAGGGAAGCCAGCTAGCTGCTGATGACCCACCCACCCCTTAAACAGAGAAAGTGCCGACCTTACAATTACAGACAACACTCAAGGCAAGGCTAGCTGCAGAGCTCAGAGGTAAAGAGTCTGCCTAGCATTTATGAAGCCACGGGTTTAATCCCAGCATAAAAACAAACAAATGACTAATCCACCTTTAAGGCAAAGAGAGGCAAAGCTAAGGAAGATGTAATTAGCAGTCTGCTAGATTACCAACCAGAGAGCCAGACCAACGCAATAGACTCCCGAGAGCAGAGGCCAACTTTGGCTGCACAGACCCAAGAGCAGAAAGCGGGGGGGGGCTTCCATAGTGCTGGGGCTAGCAGCCTGCATCACTCTGGTTTGACTTTTTTTTTTCTTTTTCCTGCAGAATAAATGTCTCTGTTGAAACGGGCTTTCCTAGCCGTTTAAAGGAAAACTAAAGTCTTAAGATGTTTACTTTTCTATACATCTCCAGAACTCATTAAAGAGGGAGGGGGGGGAGGAAGAGTGGTGTTGCCCGCCTTTAATCCCAGCAGTTGTAAGACAAGAGGCAGGTGGGTCTCTCAGTTTTGAGGCCATCCTGGTCTACAGATCCAGAGTTCCAGAACAGCCAGGGCCACACAGAGAAATCCTGTCCTTAGGGAAAAATAAGGGGGGTGGGGGTGGTACACACTCTCCCTTCCATTTCCTATTGGTTTTTAGTTGGATTCTAACTTTGTAAATGAGAACTGTTCTATACCTTTAATCACTTCTCGGATCACTTTTAATTTTACTTAGTAAAAAAACCCCACAGTCCATTATCACAGACCCCTCCAAGTTAAGAAGAGTTAGCCCTGGTAAGATTGGTGACTGTGAAGCAATTCCCAAGAGTTAACAGGGCATCAGCTGTGAGTTATGTTCATGTCCCCAAAGGCCACCTAGAATCACAGAGACAATGCTGGAAAGGAGCTCCACGGTCTATAACGGCCTGTGAGCTCTGTGCTGTCCATGAAGCTCGGCCAGCAGGGCCTGCGCACTTCAGCTCCTTTACCCCTTGCCCCCTCATCTCCTATCAGTTCAATCACAGTTCCTGGAACCTGTCCTTTTCTGACCCTGCCATGATACACTCCTGCTGACTTTCATGGTTTCCCTGAGGGTCACTCATCTGCAGATGGGATGAGATTAATGAAAAAGTCAGCTTTCAGAGGGAAGTCATTATTATCCTAAAGACAGCCAACAGAGCAGGGGCCAGAAGTGATGTGGGTTACAAGATTTTGGACAGGGTCACCCTGATTTCTCTGAACCTGGGAGGGGACACCCTGGCAACACATGGTGGCACCCTACCACATGAAATTCTTTTATGAACCTCCTGTGTTTAGAAAGTAAGAGGGCATATTCACAAGTACAGGGAAAACTATACCAGAGAATAAACAATACTAAAAGCACTATGTGCCCTGAATTTGGAGGACTTGGGGAAAAAAAATTTTTTCAGAGTGTGTGTGTGTGTGTGTGTGTGTGTGTGTAAGTCAGAGGACTGCTTACAGGAGCTGGATCAGGGCATCAGGTTTGGAGGTAGGCTCCACTACCCTGAGGTGGACTCCAACACTCAAGTGACTACTTTGTATTACAAGCTACTCTTCTGACACATCAGAAGCACCCCAGTTTTTTGTTTTTTTTTTAAGCACCGTTTAGGTTTATTCATTTGCATGCTTGTTTCATTACTTTTTTTTCCAATTTTTTTTTATTTTTATTTTTTTTATTAAGAAAATTATTATTTTCTTTATTTACA
>NC_034603.1:68582266-68583429 GCF_900095145.1 Mus pahari
CCCACTCCCACTACTTGGCCCAGGCCTTGCCTTGTGCTGGGTCATATAAAGTTTGCAAGACCAAGGGGCCTCTCTTCCCAATGATGGCCAATTGGGCCATCTTCTGCTACATATGCAGCTAGAGACACGAACTCAGGGGGTACTGGTTAGTTCATATTGTTGTTCCACCTACAGGGATGCAGCCCCCTTCAGTTCCTTGGGTAAGCACCCCAGCTTTTGATAGCATCATTACTCCTAATAAATAATGAGAAGTACTTCAGATCTGTTGTTTCTGACCTAACTTAGTGATACTTCTTCAATTCATTGAAAATCTAAAGTCATTCTTTACTTTCCTGAGTGAAATGTCACCACTCACAAAGACACTACTGAGGAGTGAACTATGTTTAACCCTCAAACTTCAAAGAAGTTCATTTCTCCCAAAACAACTCTATGAAGGCCAATGTCTGACTACTTTAACCCCCTTGGACTTTAATACTATCTGTACCCCTCCCAAGGTATGAGTCCCCTCTATAAATGACAAGCTCAATTGTTTTTTTAAGTCTTAAGCCACCCTCACTTTGGTGGATCTCCCCTCCACCTCCTGCATTGTGGCTACACAGCAGGCAAACTACCCGGAAATGCCAGAGATAGAGATCAGACACAACTTTTAAGTGGTCCAAAGCACAAGAGGGGTTCTGAGAAAGATTCTAAACATAGACTTAGCCTAAGTAAACACTATGGTACAGCATGGTGGCCAGTGTCAATAGTCCCAATACTCAGGAGCAGGGAGCAGGAAGGTCAGAAGTTCAAGGTCTGCTATGTGGAGTACATAGATATATGGAATCAAAAAAGAATACACTGTTGAGGACCAGCACATCTGTTGCAGCTTTAAAATGTGTTCCAGAGGTACAGAGATGGCTCGGTGGCTAAGAGCACATACTGCTCTTCCAGAGAAGTTCAGTTCCCAACAACCACCACTGGGCAGCTCACCTATCTCCAGCTCCAGGGGGATCCAATGCTTCTAGCCGCCTCTACAAGTACCCGCTAATTCCTCACGACCACCCCTATCTCAGTAGCACACCCCTACACACACACACACACACACACACACACAGAGAGAGAGAGAGAGAGAGAGAGAGAGAGAGAGAGAGAGAGGTAATTAGAATAATAAAAACAAATCTTTA
>NC_034603.1:68583569-68589709 GCF_900095145.1 Mus pahari
AAAAAAAAAAAAAAGAACTGTTCATGACATACACTTGAAGCCCACATTCTAAAAGCTGGTTTAATAAACATCAATTTCTTTTTCCTGGAGGTTCTGCCTGGACAAACACTAACAATGGGGAGGAAGCTGGTATCTGAGGTCAAGAAAGCAGCATTACCAAAAATAGATGATAGTGGCCTCAACTGTCGCTTCACTGCTACAACACTTGCCTAGCATACACAAGGTCTCAGATTCGAGCTCCAGAACCCCAACACACACACACACACACACACACCCCGCTTTTGTTGTTTCAGGCTTAGTCAAATAGTCTCATTTCTTCTGGCTGTAGAGGCCTCAGTGATGTGTCCGCTCCCTTGGGATTTGATCAGTACTACGGTTATTAATAAACCCAAACCGTGCTTGGTAAACTCGATGAAGCCCAAACTCCTCCTAGGTGCTCTCATTTTTCCAGAGAATGAAACACACACTTTAACATAAAGCCACTTGTCCAGCTAAAGAGAACTCAACGGCTCTCGGAGCACCCTTGAACTTTAAACCACGGCTAAGGTCTTTCTAGTTTCTTGGGAGAAGAGTTGCAATCCTAAGTGGCTCTGAAACAGATGAAAGCTCACCACTGTTTTTTTTTTTTCATTCTTTTTCTTCTTAGTACATCTACCTTTCTTTCAAGCCGAAACTCCACACACCGACTTCACCAACTTGACTGGGTGAGACGGTATCTAACATGCTAATAATCCACAATAACCGGCTCCAGCTTGTTTTCCTCCTCACACCCAGGGATACCAGTTTTCAAGCCCTTCTGCCTCTCCTCCCATCGTTAAGTTAAAAACCTCTGGGAACCACCACACTTGGGCAAGCAAGAGAAAAGGAGGAAATGGTCTCAAAGTGAAATCACTTTCTCTCGCTAACAGACACTCCGGCTTACTGCGAGCGACCGGGGATGGTACCAGGATCTCTGGCGAGTCGTGGGGGCGTGAGGGGCAAGCGGGGAAGACCGGGAAGGTCCTGCGAGCACCCGGGGTGCCAAAGCCTGGAGGCAGGCGGGATGCAGGGGAAAGTGGAGCATCATTAGGCAAGTATGAGAAGCAGCCAGGGCGACGAAAGAAGACAGGGCAGGGTAGGTGGGAGATGGACCCCCCCAGAGCAACCTGACGAATTCCCGCCTAGTAGGATCAATGAGGGTCCGGGTGTCTCACCAGAACGCTGCGTTCAGCCCCACGCACCACAGGGCACTCCTGGCCGGCCGCTCCCACACCAGGGCTGCCTGCACCCGGCTCAGCAGGGGCTCGTAAGGGCCCAGCACCTCCACCAGGGCCCGCTGCGCCGCCTCAACCTGCTGGTCGCGCTCCCAGGAGCCGGACATAGCTCGGCGGCCCCTGAAAGCCAACCCCGGACCTGGGCCCGGGGCCGCAACCACCCCTTCAGCCTCCTCCATCTCCCCTTCAGCAGCCACAACATCCGGGGCCACGGCCCGGGAGTCACAATAACACCAACTGCGCAGAAGCGCGATTTGGCTGCGGCGGGGCGGAGAAAGGGCGGGGGCGGAGGGGCGTGGGTAAACCGGGTCCGTCCCACGCGCGCAGGCGCAGACGCTCCCGTGCGCCTTCACCAGCCGGAAGAGAACGCTGCTGCGTCAAAATACGTTCCCGGCGCTGAGCGCGATTCGAGGCCGCGCACGCGCAACTCGCACGCCTGAAGCCCGATGAAGGGGGAAATTTCATCCGCTGAGCTCAGCTCCCATTGGAGCGGAGAAGGATCAGGGGTGGAGCGCATTGTCTGGCGCCTGCGTCTGCCGGGCGAGCGCGCTAGCGGTCGGCGGCGTTGCTGGCGGGAGAGAGTGCAACGCCGATGTCTGAGGAGCGATGCCGAGAGAAATCATCACCCTACAGTTGGGCCAATGCGGCAATCAGAGTGAGCGAACCTCCAGACCCTCCGCCTCCCAGGTTCCTTAGGTGCAAGAGGCCCTCGCAATAAGGTCATAGCTTCGGTCTGCCCTCAGAATCCTAGTTCTCCCCCCACAAAGGCGATTCCCAACCCTGTGCCCAACTGCCTAAAGCCAATGGACCTTCCCCTGTCCAGCCACTGGCCTAGACACTAGGGGATCCCAAGGCTAATCTAGGTCCCTAGACCCAGGCGTTCAATTCCACTCTGGCTATTTGGAACCTACCCAGACCCACGTATCCTTTTTCTTCACCTTCCGCCTCCCTCTCTTAGTTGGGTTCGAGTTCTGGAAACAGCTGTGTGCTGAGCATGGCATCAGTCCCGAGGGCATCGTAGAAGAGTTCGCCACCGAGGGCACTGACCGAAAGGACGTCTTTTTCTACCAGGTGCTCCCCCACTCCCACCCCACCCCCCAGTGACTTGACCAGGACCCTGGGGACCTGAAGGGACTGGCAGCGCAACCTGGTGCTGGGAAACTCTGGGCGGATGGGAACAGAGTGGCTATCTTGAGGGAGGACCTGCAGGAACCAGAGTTGGGAGGCTTCAGGACTTGACCCCATCCTGGCTTCCCTCTGACAGGCAGATGATGAGCATTACATCCCCCGGGCTGTGCTGCTGGACCTGGAGCCTCGGGTGATCCATTCCATCCTCAACTCCTCCTATGCCAAGCTCTACAACCCAGAGAACATCTATCTGTCGGAGCATGGTGGAGGAGCTGGCAACAACTGGGCCAGCGGATTCTCCCAGGTCATTCGCTGTTCCCCTGCAGGGCTCTCAACTCCGTGGGTGGGCACAGGCCGTGATTTTTCTACAGATGAAACTAGGTCAGAGAGTGAGTGCTGAGTAAGATAGGATGGTTCCAGGAGCTAACTGGAATGCTAAGGACCCCGTCTAGCTAGTGCTTTGTTGCAGGCCATTTGAATACTTTCTATATTAGCTTTGTAAACCTCTGACTAACTCTAGAAGTAGGTACCATGGGTTTATGATATTTTATCTACTTCTTCAGACTCAAAACAAAACTCTGAAATCAAAGATATTTCAAACTTCACTTAGCAAAACCAAAGCTCAATGGAGAAGGAAGGCTACGTTGATGTGTTTCATCATCTTATTGTCAGCACTCCGGCCTCTCACTGTAGAAATATTACCATGTCTGATAACACACTTCCAACCTCCACGGCTGTATCAGTACTATTTATTTTGCAGGTTCTAGGAATGTGCTAAACATCACATACTAGACAAACTTAGACTGCTGGGCTGTGCATCACATCCACAGCCTTGACATGATCTTTTTGTTAAATATGAATATTTATTTATTTTGAGAAAGTTTCTCTGTGTAGCCCTGGCTGCCCTGGAACTCACTGTGTAGACCAGGCTGGCCTCAAACACAAGAGATCCTCCTGCCTCTGCCTCCCAAATGCTGAGGTTAAAGGTGTGCACCACCACTACCCAGCTAATATGCAATTTATGTTTGTATACCCAAAACTACCTTTCAGAACCTGAAAATTTTTGATTCCTAAAAATATCTGGTCCTGTGGATATAAGATGGTGGAGTGTGGACCTGTGTTTTACTTTCAGTGAGGAAACAAAGCTTCCTGAAGTCACATGATTAGGTGGGCATGAGCTACAGTGGTAGAGATGGCTGGACATGTAGCTCAGTTGGGAGGATACTGGTCTAGTATGTAAGAAGCCCTGGCTTCAGTCCTTAACACTGCATAAAACTGGGCAGGGTGCTACATACTGGCAATAGACGCAGGAGAATCAGGATGTCAAGGTTATCCTCAGCTAAATAGAGAATTTAATGCCAGTCTTAGCTACATGAAACCCCATCTCAAAAAAATAAAACAAGTCGGGCAGTGGTGGCACATGCCTTTAATCCCAGCACTTGGGAAGCAGAAGCAGGCAGATTTCTGAGTTTGAGGCCAGCCTGGTCTACAGAGTGAGTTCTTAGACAGCCAGGGCTATACAGAGAAACCCTGTCTTAAAAAACCTAAATAAATAAATAAATATAAAATAAAATGCAGAGCCCTTCCTAGTATAAGCAAGGTCCTGGGTTCCAGTGATTCAAAACTACATGTGACCAGATCACCTTGGTTGGGTTGTAAAGTACTTGTCTATAACCAATGTTGTCGTTCCTCTGGGTGCAGAGCAAGGCAGCTATGATGCATGTAAGAATCAAGGGTGGAGTGCTGGAGAGATGTCTCCATGGTTAAGAGCACAGAGGTTTGGAGTTCAATTCCCAGCAACCACACGGTTGCTCACAATCATCTGTAATGGGAGCCGATACCCTCTTCTGAGTGATGCTGTCTTCTGTCGTGCAGGCACACACATAGAGTACTCATATGCCTATACGTATGCATGGGTGACTACTCTGAGGTCAGCTCCTGTCCCTTGCTCTGTCCCACCTCACCCTTCTCCACATCTGTCCAGGGAGAAAAAATCCATGAGGACATTTTTGACATCATAGATCGGGAGGCAGACGGCAGTGACAGTCTAGAGGTGAGTGTCCCAGGAGTGTCATGTATGCATATACATACATGCAGGCAGGCACATAAGATAAAAATAAGCTTAAACTTTTTTAAACTCAGTCCTGTCACTAGACACCAAAACGCTTACAGCCCCTTTCTTATGCAGGGATTTGTGCTGTGTCACTCCATTGCTGGGGGGACAGGCTCTGGCTTGGGCTCCTACCTCCTGGAACGGCTAAATGACAGGTAAGTAAGCCTGCGTGTGGGAGACTGGGTAAAGGTAGGTCCTTTCTCTCCCCTCCGACTGGGAGGAAACTGAAGATGCAAGGGAAAAGCCCAGTAACACTTGCAGAGCTAATGCCAGCATGGAGGCCCTGCTTCCAGTGGCCAAGGGGTGTGTCCAGGTTTGGAGCTGAAGATTTTACAGAGTTTCTTCCCTTGGCCTTTTGGAGTCTTGTCCTTTCAAAAACTATGACCTCTTGTTCTACTGGTTTTGCCCCGGCTTTACTTTTCCTACACTCAGACAAATGCTCCTAGACCACATCTCTAATGGGTTGCCCTCTTCTCTCTGCCCCACCAGGTACCCCAAAAAACTAGTGCAGACATACTCTGTGTTCCCCAACCAGGACGAGATGAGTGACGTGGTAGTCCAGCCCTACAACTCCCTCCTCACACTAAAGAGGCTGACCCAGAACGCGGACTGTGTGGTGAGGCCTGGATTCTTGTTCCTGCTCCCATTCCCCTGTCTGTTCATCTTCAGTCTGAGCTCTCTGTGTCATACGCTTGCAAAAGGCCCTTTGGAGTGAGTGTTTCCGACCATTAGGCTCAAGGAGAGACTCAGGCCAAGCTCCCGCTGTTCTTGTCTTCATAAATCTTCAAAGCTTTGCTATCCCTTTTAGGTGGTGCTGGACAACACGGCCCTGAACCTGATAGCCACAGACCGCCTGCACATCCAGAACCCATCCTTCTCCCAGATCAACCAGCTGGTGAGTCCCCTTCCTGGAATGTAAGCCATCTCTGCGAGAGGGTCATCAGAGGAGGGACATTCCACCTCCATCAAGCCCCGTAACACAGTATCTGTTCCCAGGTGTCCACCATCATGTCAGCCAGCACCACCACCCTGCGCTACCCTGGATACATGAACAATGACCTCATCGGCCTCATCGCCTCGCTCATTCCCACCCCNCGNCTCCACTTCCTCATGACTGGCTATACCCCCCTCACCACGGACCAGTCAGTAAGAGCTCCCTCCGTGTCCCTTTCCCATACTCNCCAGGAGCTGTTCTTTGCAGNTCTTCTCCACCCACCTCCCCAGGTTCTGTACTCAGGGACTGATTCTGCCACCAGCTTGCGGCCCTGTCCCCCTCTCTGCTTTCTACCACTTTTGGCTTCTGTAGGAGCAGTGCCCACTGGGATAATAAAATAGCTCACTGCTTAAGGGCATGGGATTGGTGAGCAGAGAGCCATGATCCTGATCCCCACAGCAGAGACTCAGCCCAGACCTGATCTAAAGNCAGTCCCCAGAGACCACGCCACCTGCAAGTTGATGGGGACAGAGTTGACTCTCTTCCTCTGTCCATGCATCTCTGGGTTCCTCCCTGACTGCTGACCTGGTCCCTGTGAACCCCCCATTCCCTCAGGTGGCCAGTGTGAGGAAGACAACGGTCCTGGATGTCATGAGGCGCCTACTACAGCCCAAGAACGTGATGGTGTCCACAGGCCGGGATCGTCAGACCA
>NC_034603.1:68589744-68607298 GCF_900095145.1 Mus pahari
GGAGAAGCAGCAACCACCACCTCCCTACCCACCCCAGGTCCACAAGAGCCTGCAGAGGATCCGGGAAAGGAAACTGGCCAACTTCATCCCCTGGGGCCCAGCCAGCATCCAGGTGGCCCTGTCAAGGAAGTCTCCCTACCTGCCCTCAGCCCACCGGGTCAGCGGGCTCATGATGGCCAACCACACCAGTATCTCCTCGGTGAGCAGAGTCTCCTGTTGTCTCTATGTTGCTGGGAATCAAACCCGGGGCTTCAGGAATGGTAGGCACCTCTCCTGCTCTGAGCCACACCCCGAGCGCCTGGTCTTTGGCCACTCTGCTCCACTCCCTGCTGTCATTCACTCCCCATGTCTGCTCCTAGTTCTGTGTCCTTTGCTGGATGCCATTCTGATGCTCCCCACTCCAGCTGTGTAAGCTGCTTGTGCTTTACCCCCCATCTCCATTCCTTACGTGCGTGCACGCGCGCGCGCACAGACACACACACACACACACACACACACACACACACGCTCCTAGCCTCTGACTGTGGAGAGTAACCGTACCTGGGTTCCCGGGCTCTCTGGCCTGTACTGTTTCTTGATTTCTTTGTGACCCTCCCACTATCTCTGTGCCTTAAGCTTTTTGAACGGACCTGTCGCCAGTTTGACAAGCTGCGGAAACGGGAGGCCTTTATGGAACAGTTCCGCAAGGAGGACATCTTCAAGGACAATTTTGACGAAATGGACACCTCCAGGGAGATTGTGCAGCAGCTGATTGACGAGTACCACGCGGCCACACGGCCAGACTACATCTCCTGGGGCACCCAGGAGCAGTGAGTCACCGAGGACAGGGACCCTCATCTGCCTTACTGGTTAGCCCAGGCCCTGCCTGGCTGACTACCCCTCAGAGCACAGATCAGGGACCTCACAAATCACTCGCCTACACATGCACTGTCTGTTGGCTTGGGGTTGGGTTTACTTCTTCTCCGAGAGTATTTATCTTTAATAAAGCACTGGATGTAAATCGAGTCACCCACCGGTCTCTGAGGTCACACTCGGGAGCAGGGTGTGGAGGCATCTGTTTGTGCATCACTAACACTTTCCTTCTGCATTTCCAACTCTGGGCAGAAAGCTGCTTCTGGCTTTGCCTTTGGCCTAATTGTGGAGGACACAGCTGGCTCTTGACCCTGCTGGAATTCTTTTCCAGAGTAAAAGGAAGCACAGATAAGATCTTTTTCTCGGTCCAACCTCCTCTGGTCTCAGTTCCTCCACGCTGTATCAGATGAACACTCCTCCACTTGCACATTTCCACACTGGAGTGTCCTGTTTGCACGCCTATTGCATGCCTGGGGCCACCACACTATCTACCTCCAGGCCCCTAGCCAAGGAGGTCAACCTGTGCACCTTCCAGCTCTGGCCACCAGAGCAGCGCTGAAGAGCCAGTCCCAGAGAGCCTTGACTAGAGTCTAGGGACCATCAGGAGACCACGCCCAAAGCCCAGATCAAGCAGAGTCAAAACTGGTTCCGTTTCTGTTCTCAACGGGTCTTCATTTGTGTAAAGTTTTTATTACTTTTTAATCCTTTTTGGATGGAACTATGACTATGTATGAGCCTTGGTGTAAGTGTAGAAGTCAGAAAATAACTTGGGAGAAGTTTCTCTCCCACCACGTGGGTCCAGGGAACGGAACTTAGGTTGTCCAGCTCAAGAGCAAGCCACTTGCTCTGCCAAGCCATTTCACCACCCTGTTCTGTTTTTGTAATTTATTTCTGATGTATGGATTGGTTAGCTGCATGTATGTGTATGTACATGTAGTACTGGCAGAAGCCAGAAGAGGGCGCCAGGCCATTGTGGGTTGTGAGTTGCCATGCTGGTGCTGGGAACAGAACCTAAGTCCTCTGGAAGAATGAATGCCCCGTGTGCTTAACCTCTGAGCTGTCACTCCAGGATCCTTTTTTTTTTTTTTTTTTTTGGTTTTTTTGGTTTTTTTCGAGACAGGGTTTCTCTGTGTAGCCCTGGCTGTCCTGGAACTCACTCTGTAGACCAGGCTGGCCTCGAACTCAGAAATCCGCCTGCCTCTGCCTCCCAAGTGCTGAGAAGGATCCATTTTTTTAAAATTCCAGTTTTTTAGCCGGGTGTGGTGGCCCATGCCTTTAATCCCAGGACTTGGGAGGCAGAGGCAGGTGAATTTCTGAGTTAGAATCCAGCCTGGTCTACAGAGTGAGTTCTAGGACAGCCAGGGCTATACAGAGAAACCCTGTCTTGAAAAAACAAAACAAAAAAATAAAATAAAATAAAATTCCAGTTATTTAAAAGCCCAGTGGGAGAAAGATCACAGGCAGTGAATCTGTAGCTCTTAAACTTTCATCCTAGCATTCTGCTGGCAGGTAGATCTCCAAGTTTGAGGCCTACCTGCTCTACAGATGGAGTTCCAGGACCTCCAAGGATACACAGAGAAACCCTGTCTCAAAAAACAACAAAAATCCTACTTCCTCCTGCCTCTGCCCCCTGCCCCCATCTCTCTGCCCCTGCTCCTGCCCCTGCCCCTGCCCCTCCCCCTTGGGATCCAAAGATAATGAAGAACAACAAAGGGCCCCACTAAACTCTTACATACCCCACAGGAAAGAACTACAATGACTGTGGGACATCATGCATCATGTACATTGGTTTGTTTAATGGTAATTACAAACCTTTGAAAGGGTCAATATCATTACCAGTCTCATTTTTAAAACACAGAAACAGCAAAGTAGATCACAAGGACACCCCGTTAAGTGGTCTTAAGTGGCAGAGTTGAAACAAGCTCTGCTACACCTGGCATCTGTGCTTCTTTTTAAGGAATAGCCAAAGAAGCCATGTTTTTAGATGTCTTTATTTTATTTCCACGTGTGTGTATGGGTACTATGTGTATGCCTGGTTGCCCACAGAGGTCAAAAGAAGAAGGCATTGGACCCTGTGGAATTGAGCTCCTGATGGTTGCAAGCCATTGTATGAGGGCTGGGAACTAAACCCAGGTCCTCTGCAAGAGCAAGTGTCTTTAGCTGCTAGCCCCTCTTCCCTTTTTTTTGAGATTATATTACACTATGTAGCCCAGGCTGACCTCAGACTTGCCATGCTCCTCCCCCTTCCACCTCCAGCCCCTCACCCACCCCCATCTCTCTGCCCCTGCCCCTGCCTTGTACTAGGACTAGGCTATGTGCATCCATTCTTGGCACATATACACCACATTTGTGTGGTGCTGGGGAGCGAACTTAGAACCTGTGTGAATTAAGCAAGCACTGTGCCACTGAGCTACACTCCCAGCAACGGTGACTCGCTAACCATGGCAATATTCTTCCTTTTATATCTCCCAGTATCTAATCTGCTCATTCCTGGGGGGGGGGGGGTCTTTTGGAGTCATGAGATGACTCCATCATCTCCTTGACCGCTCATGCAGAGAAAGCACATTTGATTCTTGTCTTGAGAATATCGGCATCAACTGCCAAATATCCATCTCCCAGCACAAGGTAGCTCAAGATGTTTTAGGCAAATACATTATTCACTTCTTAGGCTGGGAAGCTGAGTCCATGGAAGAGCCCTTGCCTGTCTCATCATCAACAGAAGGAGCAGTATGCAAGCCAGCCCCCTACAATAATATAAAAGCCTTGCAGAACTAACAGACAGGAAACAGGCAGTCAGACCCAAGGCTCAGACTGTCTTAGGAATGAGGAGTCCACAAGCCCATTCCACACCGTCCAAGTGGCCAGCCAGTCCCTATCTTTTGCCAAGACCTACAGGGAGCTGACTCAGGGACAGGCAGCATGGTCATGACTAACCAGCTGCCTATTCCGTCTCAGGGAGGAAGGTGACTTCTGTGAAAGCCAGTGTGCACCTGGTACCCCCTCAGCTCCACTTCCTACTTCTGCACCCCTGGGTGCTTAGCATAGTCCCTTCCATTTGCTGATTTTTTTTTGGGGGGGGGGGGTTGGTTTTTTGAGACCATCTGTCTGCCTCTGCCTCCCAAGGGCTGGGATTAAAGGCGTGAGCCACCACTACCCGGCCCCATTTGCTGACCTTAATCCTGATGACCAAACTTTTTTTATCCTTTGGAGACCTCTGCATAAGTGGTGTACTGGCCCATCTCCAGGGCACAAGCAATCCCTGAGCTCTCCTTTGTGGGATCCAATTAAGGCAAGTATGGACCCCCCCCCCCGGGCTTTGTGCTGGGTGTGGTGGCACATGCCTTTAATCCCAGCACTCAGGAAGCAGAGGCAGGTGGATCTCTGAGTTAGAGTCCAGCCTGGTCTACAGAGTGAGTTCCAGGAGACAGCCAGGGCTACACAGAGAAACCCTGTCTTGAGAGAGAGACAGAGAGAAGGGGGGAGGGAGGGAGAGAAAGAGAGACAGAGAGACAGAGACAGAGACAGAGACAGACAGAGAGGTTTGCCTAGCAGGGAGGACGGCTATGCTCTCTTGACTGGTGAGTACCAGGTGTCAGAAGCATGGACTGTACTTCAATACCAGCCTCAGCCAGGCCCCTCCCCCCAAGGCTATTTCCAGATCACCCAACACCCCAGACAGAGGAGGACGACCACGGGGGCAGCCCCTCCCATTTCTTGGCCAGCAGCAAACCCCAAACTGTGTCATCCAGAGGGCAGTGCCGAGGCCAGGTGGAAAGAGAGGCCTCTGGGAGTCAGGGGCAGCAGGTGGTACTGGCAGGGAAAAGGCCTTGTCCGCAGGGGTATTGCAAGGCACAGCTATAAAGTGTCCTGACTGGACAGCAAGGGTTGCTATGAAAACGCCGCGGGCAAAGCAGATTGCCCAAGCCTGGAACAGGATTGTCTTTAACCAAACGACATGAGAAAGTTAGCCGTTTAAAGGTGATGTTCTCAGAATATCCCAAGAGAGGTGACATAACTCCAGGGGCCCTGGAACGTGGGTGAGCCAGAGCTCTGGGGCAGGAAGCGTATATCCCAAAATAGACTTGAGCAAGCTAGTCTGAAACAGAGACAGTAAATTGGGAGAATGCGTTGAGGTTAGGTCAAGAGGCAACAAAGTGACAAGCAGAAACTGCAAGGGTGAATGTAGCCACGAGACAAGGAGTTGGTAGGCTAGATAGTCCATCAGGTCTCATCCAGGGTTCCCACCAACCATAAACATTCTACACCTCCCTAGAAAGTGGCACTCCTCCGTGGGGAGCCAGTTTAAATCCAAGAGAAAACATGCTCTGATAACGCTACCTTCCGATACGCATCCCCTCATACTCTTTCCACAGTGTCTTAGACGAGGAATGATCTACTCTGACAAAGAAACAAACAGGTAAGTTTGGTGTTTGGGGAGCTGCGGAGATGGCTCTGTAGTTAAGAGCACTTGTTCTTGCAGAGAATCAGTTCCCAGCATCTGCATGCGAGCTGACAACCATCTGGAACTCCAAGACCAAAGGATCTGATGCCCTCTGACCTCACGCACCAGGCACACATGTGGAGCACATACGGATACTCAGACAAAACATACACATAAAATGACTCTAAAAAAAAAAAAAAAAAAAAAAAAGGAGCAAAGAAAGATAAAATAAAATTGACATCCCAGTTTTTAACCCTATCCCAAGTGGCTGGATCACCTCTTTGTTTTGTGACAGGGTCTCATTTTGTAGCCTAGCCTTGTCTTGAACTCGTGATTCTTCTGCCTCAGCTTCCCAAGTACTAGGATTAGGGGCGCACGCATCTGCACCCAGCTGACACAAGCATTTCCTAAAAATAGAAACTGAAAGACTGGCCAGATGGCTTGTCAGATAAACGCTCTCATGAGGAATGATGGCTTTCTGGGCCCTTCCTGTGTGTGTCCCTGGAGCCTTCCCTCCCATTCTCCCTTTGCTTCTGTGTCTTAGTGTTCTCTTCACTGCAAAGACTTCTAAAAAGAGAGGGAGACCGTAAGAAATTCCGTAGAAGATTCTGGAGAGTCTCTGCTTTCACCCAAGGATCCGTAGTGTGCAACTAATGTTCTTGATAGCCTGTCTGTCTGACTGACTGTTGGTTTTTTGTTTTTGTTTTGCTTTGTTGTTGTTGTTGTGTTGTTGTTGTTGTTGTTGTTTGAGACAGGGTTTCTCTGGCTCTCCTGGAACTTATTCAGTAGACAAGGTTGGCCTTGAACTCAGCTCCAACTGCCTCTGCCTCCCAAGCACTGGGGTTAAAGTTAGATGCCACCACACCCACCAATAGTTTTTATTGTATAAGTATTGCCCAGAGAATTTGAGGCTTTTAAAAGAAAAAAAGATTTATCTTTATTATTTTCTAAATCCTGTGTGTATGTGTTTACATGTGGGTATGTACTCATGCACATGCAGGTCCCCGCAGAGTCCAGAAGAGGGAGCTGGAGCTACAGGTGCTTGTAAGCAGCTGGCCTTGGAACAGAGCTCAGGTTCTCTCGCCTTCCAGCAAGAGCTCTTGACAGCTGAGCTTCCCCCAGCCCTTTTCTTTCTTCTCTCCTCTTTTCTTTTATAAAACCATCCTAATTTTAAAAAGAGAGAAAGAAATGCAAGTTCTTCTGGTGGAAGTTAAATAACCTAAATTCAATCCCTACAGCCGACAGTGGAAGGAGAAAACCAAATTCCAGAAGTTGCTGCCACTGACACACACACACACACACACACACACACACACACACACACACACACACACAGAGGCTAGTAATAAGTCAAAAAGTAAGAATTAAGAACATCGCTGGGCGTAGTGGCACATGCCTTTAATCCCAGCACTCAGGAGGCAGAGGCAGGNGGATTTCTGAGTTCAAGGCCAGCCTGGTCTACAAAGTGAGTTCCAGGACAGCCAGGGCTACACAGAAAAACCCTGTCTCAAAAAAAAAAAAAAAAGAAGAAGAAGAAGAACATCCTTAAGATTTATTTTATGTGTATGAGTGTTCTGCCTGCATGCATTCATGTGGACCACATGAGGTCAGATATTGGCTCCCGCTGGAACTGGAGTTACACATGGTTATGAGCTGCCCTGTCAGTGCTGAAAACCCAAACTGAACGCTCTGTAAGAACAACAGTGTTGCCAACGGCTGAAACATTTCTCAAAACCTCTAAGTAGCAATTTCAAAAGATAATAAAAACAGAAACTTGGTTGCAGGGTTAAGCTTCACAAGGGGCCCCACTTAAGGTTCCCAGTGATAGAGGGAGGAATGCAGGACTGCTACCATTTATATGGGAGCCCTTTACCTGGCATGACACACTCAGGCACACGCGGATTATCCTACCCTCTGAGGAAGGATATTTGCCATTTATCATCAGAAGGAAACAGGCACAGGAAGATAAGGAACTTCCTTGAGTTCACATATTGGTAAATGAAACCTCAGGACCTCTGGCTCTAAATCAATACACCAGTCCCGGTGACCCAGTGTCTAGGAAGCGCTCAGAAGCGTGCTACAGTCAGCACTGAAGTTGCAGGTTCTTGAGCTAGGAGGAGGCATGGGGGAGTCTTCCCTTTAGGATTGTTCATCTGGCACTGCCTTGGAGACCGTTGTGATTTGAATCTGGATGCTTCCTACTGGCTCATGTTCTGGACATGTGGTCCACAGCTTGTGGCCGTGTGTGTGTGTGTGTGTGTGTGTGTGTGTGTGTATGTATGTATGTATGTGTTGTTGTTGTTGTTGTTGTTTTGCCTGTATGTTTGACTGGTGCCCATGGAGGCCAGATATATACAAATAAAATATTTTTAATAGACTTATCCTCTTGGGATCTCAAATCCATATTAACAATTTCTGGTAGCAAAAAGTTAAGGACACTTCTTTACCAGCAAGCAGGCAGAAGAATGAAAGCCCACTTTTGCCAGGCAGTGGTGGCGCATGCCTTTAATCCCAGCACTCGGGAGGCAGAGGCAAGTGGATTTCTGAGTTCAAGGCCAGCCTGGTCTACAGAGTGAGTTCCAGGTCAGCCAGGGCTACACAGAGAAACCCTGTCTCAAAAATAGATAAAATAAGTAAATAAGCCCACTTTCTTTGTTTTGATTTATTTATTTATTTATTTATTTATTTTGGTTTTTCAAGACAGGGTTTCTCTGTATAGCCTTGTAGACCAGGCTGGCCTCGAACTTAGAAATCCGCCTGCCTCTGCCTCCCGAGTGCTGGGATTAAAGGCGTGTGCCACCACGCCTGGCTTTTATTTAAATTTTTATTCTATTTATTTGTTTGCTTGTTTATTATGTATGAGTATGTGGCTACCTATGAAAGATCAGAGGGTAATTGTGAGGAGTCAGTTGTCTCTTTGCCTGAACTCAGGCTGTCAGACAGCAAGCACGTTTACCTGCTGAGCCATCTCACTGGGCCAAAAGCTTAACTTTAATTTTCCTCTAATGGTTCCCCATAGACATAAAACTCTGCAGAAGATCTGAAAATAAAAACCCAACCAGTTCAGGTGTGGCATATGCCTACAGTCCTAGCTATGGAGAAGCTGAGACAGGAGGATCATTTAAGTCCATAGTTCTATGGGGGTTGGGGAGTCAGGGTGGGGGGTGGGAAGTAGAGCATGGTATAAAGGTGTGTGGTGTGTGGAGGGGGGTTTGTAGGAGGGGGTATGGGATGTGAGAGGTCTGGAGGGTGTGGAGGGTCTGGAGGTGTGTGTGGGGGTGTTCATGTGGGGGTGTTCTGGGTGTGGGTGTGGGAGTGTTGACTGGGAATAAAACTCAGTTGACAGCATGCTTGCCTGGCATGCACGAAGCTCTGGCTTCCATCCCTGGAGCACATAGAATTGGGCAAGGTGGTGCTCTGCTGCAATCTGAACATTAGTCTGGAAGATCCAAGGTTCAAGGTTATCTAAAGACACAAAAATGAGCTTCAAGCCCACCTGGGTTATATATCATACACCCTTCTTCTCTGCCTTGTCTCTCATACCCCGAAGCTGCTTACCGGTCAGCAGACACCTGCACACTCCCGGGGGCAACTTTTCTGGAATTTATTATATTCTGGGAAGTCTCTCCCTCACTCAGTGAGGTCTGCTGCTTGGCCACTGGCCAGATTACACTTTCTGGGTCACGTTGACCTCTCCAAAGGCCACACAGCTCCTAGGATCCTCCCACGCTGGCATCTTACTCCAACTCTGTCTGCCTCAACGGAGCACCGGCCTGGGTGCTCGCTCATCCGTGCAGAGATGATCGCTCTAGCCTCCCCAATACCTACGCCCTAAAGGACGATGGCATTGCCCACTTTATTCAAGGTCTGGCTGCTTTCCAACTCAGTTGCCTCTCCACTGAGCTAAGTGTGGTGATGTGCACCTAGAATCCTAGAGCTCATCGGGTGACAGTAGACAGTAGGAGGGGCCAGGGGTTCAAGGCCAACATGAGCTACCTGAGACCCTGTTTTGAAACAAAGCAACACACGTTGGCTGAAAAATCACAGTTGAAACTTCAGAAATAACGACTCATTTACTCTACTGAACTACATCCCTCTGGGGAAGTTCTTCCAGTCAAGTCGTTCCCAACTATGAGACACCAGGTAGCTCCCTCCACAAATACAGATCTTCTCATTCCCACAGGTACAGGCAGACCCTAGAGGCCATCTTGGATGTTGTAAATTATTAAAGGACATATATATATCCGCCTGCCTCTGCCTCCCGAGTGCTGGGATTAAAGGCATGCGCCACCACGCCCAGCTTACAGGACATATTTTAAGGTGGTTTTTCATGCACCCAGCATGGTCAAAAGTAAAATAAAATTAAAATCCCTCTAGAACCACATAGCCATGAATGTTTCATCTCTTGCCTCCACCTGCCCCATGTTTTTATGAATATTTGGTTGGTTTTTTTTTTTTTTTTTTGCATTTTGCCTGCATGTATGCCTGTGTACCACACGCCTGACTCCCTTAAAGGTACTAAGAGGGTATTTTTGTTTTGTTTCAAGACAGTTTTTCTGTGTAGCTTTGACTGGTCTGGAACTCACCATGTGGACTAGGCTGGCTTCAAACTCAGAGAAATCCACCTGCCTCTGCCTCCCGGATGCTGGGATTAAATGTGTGCACCACAGCCACATGGTTAGAAGACAGCATTCTGAATCCCCTAGAACTGGAATTATTGACAGTTGTGACCTGCCATGTGGGATGCTGAGACTCAAACCTAGTCCTCTACAAGACCAAGTGTTCCTAACCACTGAGCCTTCTCTCCAGTCCCAACCCAGTTCTTTATTTGTTTGATACAGATCTTATTCTACAGGCTAGGCTGCCCTGAAAGTCACTATGTAACCCAGGCTAGTGCCTAACTCATGACCACCCTCCTGCCTTAGTTTCCCAAACACTGGGATCACAGGCTTCACACTCATCTCATAAATTTCTAATTCTGTGAAAAACCTGCCACCAAAAGTTTATTTCAAGATACAGTTTAATTGGGCCTGGTGACATAGTGACTATACCTTTAACTTCAGCACTTGGGAGGCAAAGGCAGATGAATCTTGTTGAGTTTGACATCATCTGGGTCTACATAGGACAGCTGGGGTTACACTGTAGACCCTGTACCAAGATAGATAGATAGATAGATAGATAATCAAGATACATCCGTCCCAATTCTCTCTCTCTCTCTCTCTCTCTCTCTCTCTCTCTCCCTCCCTCCCTCCCTCCCTCCCTCTCCCTTCCTTCCTTCCTTCTTCGAGACAGTTCGAAACAGGGTCCTAATATGTACCTTAGGCTGTCCTTCTCCTCCTCCATACCCTCAAGTGCTGGATTACAAATCAGTACACCACACCCAGTCTTACAACTGTTTCAAATAGCACAGTTCGATTAAAATGTCTTGGTAATCTCGCTCTCAGAAAGTTGTTATTAAGTAGATTTGTGATCTTGGGCAGGTCACTTCCTGTCCCTGGCTCTTGGTTTCATCATTCATTCATCCAGACAAGTATTTATTGAGGGACTACTAATTTGTAGACACCTGCTAGGTGCTGAAGACAACAAAGATGGGCAAGCTACCACAGTTGTAAAATTCCTCTGCCCATTGTTCTTCTGTCAGTGTAAATAATTCAAGTTGCTGTGTGATTAGGTCTCTGATGAGGGGGCTGAACAAGACACTGGAGGAACTGGAGGGGAGCACTTAAGTCTCATTAGGGGTGAAGGGGTCTGCAAAATAAGGGGTTGCATCTCTAGAAGGAGTCTGCTCTTATAGGTTAATACACATTTCAAAAGCACACAGAGGTTGCTAGGATGCTTGGCTTCAGAGGAACCGCGTGGTACCGCGTGCAATACCACCAATGCACAAATGCACAGCAGGAGTTGGCCAACTATTTATGGCCCAAACCTTCCGGCCAGATTCAGTGTTAAAGCACATTTATACATTTGAGCTATACGTGCACTTATGGGATCGAAGAAACAAATACATCATTTGGCAAAGAACTCAAATCTAGACATACCTAAAATGAACCCATCCTAATGTCTCAAACGAGCCAAGTGTGGTGGCAAATACCTCGAATTCCCAGCACTTAAGAGGGAGAAGTGGAGAAGTGGGAGGATGGGGAGCGCAAGGCCAGCCTCCTTTGCATACAGAGTTGAAGGCCAGACTGAACCAAAAGAGACACTGTCTCAACAAACCAAACCAAAATAGCAGCAACAAAAGCTGTCTTGAAAACAAAGTGACAAAGTTTTCTTGCCGGAAACTCTGCATTCACCCTGAGTACTATTGAATTAGTAACTTACTAGCTGTGACTTATGCCTAAGTCAAACACCAGCTATGTACTGTGTGAATCTGTAAGTGCTGAAGAGAGTAAGTTACGCATTCCTAAAAGCCACAACGGAGCCTCCCATGCCACTCTGGTCTACAGAGCGAGTTGCAGGACCGCCAGGACTACATAGAGAAACCCTCTCGGAAATAAAAATGAAAAAAAAAAAATGAGATTTTTTTTTTTTTTTATTAGCGTATGGGTGTTTTGTCTGTGCGCCGTGTGCATGTCTGGTGCCCTTCCAGGCCAGAGGAGTGGATCGGATCCCCCAGAACTGGAGTTTAATGGTTGTGAGCTGCCATGTGGATGCTGGGAACTGAACCTGGGTCTTCTGGAAGAGCATTCAGTGCTCTTACCCACTGAGCCATCTTTCCACCTTTCCTATATTTTCTAGACTTACTTCAGTAAATACTTTTATCGTCGCGATGCTTATTTATTGACTGATTTCTGGATTACTTTTGGTAGTGCCAGAGATGAAACTCAGGACCTTGCACATTCAGGCAAATGCTCTACCACTGAGCTACATCCTTAACCTGGTTCATATTTAAATATTGAGAGACATTATTTTATGCAGAATAAAATGTGCCTCGGGCCTTTAATCCCAGCACTTGGGAGGTAGAGGCAGGTGGATTTCTGAGTTCAAGGCCAACCTGGTCTACAGAGTGAGTTCCAGGACAGCCAGGGCTACCCAGAGAAACCCTGTCTTGAAAAACAACAACAACAACAACAACAACAAAAAATGTGCCTCGGGATTCTCTATTTATAACTATGCCTGATTTTCAAGATTTACGTCTTTTTATGTATATGAGTGTTTTGCCTGCCTGCCTGTTCGTGTATCTACCATATGTGTGCCTGGTGCCCTTGGAGACCAGAAGAAGACATCAGATCCCCTGGCACTGTAGTTAGAAATAGTTGTGAGCTGCTGTATGGTGCTGGGAACTGAATCCAAGTCCTTCGCAGCTGCAGCTAGGGCTCTTAATTACGGAGCCATCTCTCCAGCCTCCAGTCTAGTTGTCTATAAACAAAAAACTTTATTTCTTCCTTAAAACAATAAAATAAAACAAGACATCTCTGCATTAGCAAGTAAAAGCCAATAGGGATTATAATAAGATTTTTTTCTGTATAAGATTTTTTTTTTCTCTGTACCCCAGTCACTTCCAGATAGGCTCTGGGGGAGGAAGCCTGCTGGATGAGGGAAACATAAGATGAAAATCAATTTGGTTCCAACCCCTGAGAACAGCGGAAACACCTCAAGCCATGTGTGTGTCTGCAGAGCCATGAATGGGGCGGGTGTACAGCAGAAGGCAGCAGGATCCTGCATGTTGTTCTGTTTCCAGGGTCCCTTGGTTTATCCGCTCCTTATTATTAGAGCACAGGGTGATTCAACCAGGGATCAGTTCCAACCTGTTTGGTGTTGGTCCACCCTGAGAACTTCCTGGTTTACTTGCTTCTTGCTTCATCACCAAGGTGCAGATTATAACAGCTCTCACCACTGGGGACTTGTCCGACGTATCACACATCCACTGTGACAGTCTCTACGAGGCAGAGCTGCCCAGCTCCAGGGTCAACAGCCAAAGTCTTATTCAGAGTAGGCAGGTATGGGAAGACACTAGGCAGACCACAGCTGCTGCTCTCCCTGAAACACTGGGTGTGGTGGGCAGGAGACTGTCATCCCAGCACTTGGGAGGAGGAGCCTGGTGAATCGGGAGGAGGGGCCTGGTGGATCAGGCTTGTGAGCAACATGGAGCCCCCTCACCTTTGTGCTTGCTGCCTTTAACAATCCATCCAGGACAAACTGCTTTTACCTCCCTGCTGTATGACATCATTTCCTGTGTGAACGCTGGGGGCAGGCTGGGAAGGCCTAATTAATAAATGATCTCCAAGTCCGGTCCAGCTGTAGCATGCTGTCACTGCCCCTGCAATGAATCAACTGCAGGATGCAAGCTGGCTGCACCAGAGCGGACAGAATCTGTCCTCGTTCTACACAAAAGCCAGACAGAGAAGGTCGGTCAGAGAGAGCAGCATCCCCTTGAAAGTTATTTTTTAATTGGGTACAGCTAAAGAACATCAAGAGTTTGAAAATTAAATACAACCCAAGGAACAGTTAAAAAAAAGGGGGGGTGTATTTCTTCTTTCTTTCTTTCTTTCTTTCCTTTCCTTTCTTTTTTTTTTTTTTTTTTTTTTTTGAGACAGGGTTTCTCTGTGTAGTCCTGGCTGTCCTAGAACTTGTTCTGTAGACCAGGCTGGCCTCAAACTCAGAGATCTGCCTCTGCCTCTGCCTCCCACGTGCCAAAATCAAAGATGTGTGCCACCACATCCAACTGCAAAAATGTGTTTTCCACAGTGGACCTAAATGAAGACTGGGGGTTATCTTTCTATTATGGCTCTGTTAGGGGGTGAGAGTTGAAAAAGGGACAATATGGATCTGAATTAAAAAACTGTCACAGAGTCACAAAAACTACACCATGAGGTTCTAATAAGTAGCACAAAAATAGTCACAGTGGAGTAAGGAGATGGCTCAGTTGGTAAGAACGCTTGCTCTGCAGGCAGGGCGTCCTGAGTTCAAATCCCCAGCTCCCACATAAAAAGCTGGGCATAGCTGTGTGTCCCTGAAACACCAGCACTGGGTTACAGAGACAAGTGGATCCCGGGAGTTGACTGGCTAGCCAGTTTAGCAGAAAAGGCACTCTGCCATGTCATTTGAGAGTCCCTGTTTCCTTTTGTTTTTGTTTCATTTCTTCTCTTCCTTCCTTCCTTTCTTTTTCCCTTGGTTTTTCAAGACAGTTTTTCTGTGTATCTCTGACTGTTCTAGAACTCACTCTGTAGACCAGGCTAGCCTTGAATTCATAGAGATCCACCTGCCTCTGACTCCCCAGTGCTGGGATTAAAGACATACACTGCCACTGCCCAGGGAAAGTCCCTGTTTCTTGAGCTGAGTGTGGCACAGGTCTTTAATCACAACACTTGGGAGGCAGAAGCAGGTGGATCTCTGTGAATTCGTGGCCAGCCTGGTCTACAAAGTGAGTTCCGGTACTGCCAAAAGGACACGAAGAAGCCTTGTCTCCAACAACAAACAACAACAACAACAACAACAACATACTGTGGCAGAAGACTGCAGTGGCGGCCCTGGGATGAGGCAGTTTCAGGGATGCCCTCCTAGATGACGCAGCTGCAGCTGCTGCAGAAGCCCATGGCTCGCAGGGCAGCAGAGGACTGTGCCTCTCAGGTCTCAGGTGCTACAGACACCCGCAGGGCTCCTTAGACTAGACTGCTGGTTGCCACCCCTAGATTGCCGACAGAGAAGCCCTTGGTCGAGCACAAAGCACTGTGGTTCTGGAGACTTGCCAGGTGTTGGTGTTGCCTGCCTGAGACCACTCTTAGAACCACTGCTGCCCAGGAAAGATGCCAGATGGTGAGGGTGCAAACCCGGGCTTAGCTTCACCTCTGTTGCTAGCCGGTGCGATGACTCTATCGAGCAGGAATGCATTCAGCTGCAGTCAACAGAATGCCCAATTAACAGCAGCTTAAGCAAACAGCACACTGTGGATGTTTTTCTTACTTGCTAAATCCCCGAGACAGGCAGACCAAGGCTGGGGCCCCTCTTAGGAAGTCAGCAAGGACACTGTGACCTGCTAGAGTTCAGATCTTGAATATCCCCCCAAAAGGCCCATATGTTAAAAAGCTTGGTCCCCAGTGTGGCCCCATTGGGAAATAGAAAAGTTATTAAGACCGGGGCCAGCAAGTCTGGGAGTTGCCTCATTGGTCTGAGACAACTATCCCGAGCTTGGTGACTTGAGTCCAGTCACCGGAACTCACAGGGGAAGGAGAGAATTGACTCCTGAAAGATGTCCTCTGACTTCCTTCCATGGCACAAGCCCACTTGCACTATAACACACACTCATGCACACACACACACACTAATAGCAAGTTAAAGTAAAAAGAGGTATGGACTGAGCCAGACTTGGTGATGTAACCCCGTCATCATTGCATTCCAGAGGGGAAGGCACAGGGAGAAATAAGTTCAAAGCTATTCTCAGCTATGTGGCAAGTCTGAAGGACAGCCTCTGCTATGTGAGATCCTGTCTGCACCACCCCCCCCCCAAAAAAAAACCCCAAACAATAAAGGGGAGGGGATGAGCTCATTGTTTAGTAGATTGTTTGCCCTGGGTTTAATCCCTAGCCCCTGCATGTGGTATCCAGGTAGTGGCAAGTGGGAGGTCAGAAAGTCATTGTTATCCTCAACTACATAGCCAAATCCAGGCCAGCCTGGGGTACATGAGACCTAGTTTTTAAAAATAAGAGTCAGGGACTGGCAAGAGTTCCCAAAGTTATGGAGGTGCACCCTTAAAGGGGATTGTGGGAACCTGGCCCTCCCCTTTTTGTTCCTTTGCCATATGGTAAATGGGTTCGTTCTACCACCATGAGATCCTGCCTCATGATATAGATATATAGATAGATACTATTTTGCTTTGTTGAAAACAATTCTCCTTCTCTGAGGTCCATACTACATACTCTGCCACTTTCTGTTCCAGAAGTTTCCAGTGATTGACTTCATATTTTGTTTGTTTTTGTTTGTTTATTTTTCAAGGCAATCAACTTGAAGGGGCCTGAGTCAAATGCCAGAACCTTCTGGCAACAAGGGTTCCTGGGGAGGTGGGAGTGTGTGCCTTATGTGTACTGGCCAGAACATTTCAGAGTTTATGCAATGAAGGAGGAGAGGTGAGATTCCTGTTCTCTGCGCAGGCAGCCATACGGCAGAGCTTTACATGAGTGGGTGAAAGGACTCGCCCTTCAGACCAGAAGATAAAACAAGACAAGATTAACACAATGAGGAGCAGTGAGCCTACAGGGACAGAAGGACCTCCTGCCTAATGCCTTACATCCACACTCATCACACTCCTCCCTCCACACACCGGCAGCCTGGTGACTCATGCATCCCTAGGGTAGCTCTCCTCAGAATGGCCTTTCGTGACCTTCCCACCTCCTGAGCCCCTCACTTCTCTGCTCACACTATTGCAGATTCCCAGGACTGGCCCCCGTGCTGCTCCATAACTTTAAACTTTTAAATGTTATTTTACTTGTGTATCTGATATTTTTTAGATTCTTGTTTATTTTATGTGTATGAGTGTCTCACTGTACGTATGATATGAGTGCATACCACTTGCATGCCTAGTGACTTCGGAGGCTGGAAGACAGTGGGTGTCAGGTCCTCTGGAACTAAGGTTACTGATGACCAGGAGCTACCCAGAGGTCATAGGACAACTTTTGAAGTCAGGTTCTCTCCTTGCAAGGTAGGTTTTTTTCTTTCTTTCTTTTTTTTTTTTTATTAGATATTTTCTTTATTTACATTTCGTATTTTATCCCCTTTCCTCATTTTCCCTCCTAAAGCCCCCTTATCCCATCCTCCCTCCCCGTTTGCTAACCCACCCACTCCTGCTTCCCTGTCCTGCCATTCCCCTACACTGGGGGTCTCCACAAGACTAAGGGCCTCTCCTCTCATTGATGTCCCACAAAGCCATCCTCTGTTATATATGCGGCTGGAGCCATGGGTCCCTCCATGTGTACTCTTTGATTGGTGGTTTAGTTCCTGGGAGCTCTGGGGGTACTGGGTGATTACACTAAGTGTTCTTAACTACTGCATCATCTCTCCAGTCTTGTATTTCTTTCTTTCTTTTTTACTTTATTTGCTTTATTTTATTTTATTTTATTTTTTGAGACAGGGTTTCTCTGTGCAGCCTTGACTGTCCTGAAACTCATTCTATAGACCAAGCTGGCCTCGAACTCAGAGATCCACCTGCCTCGGCCTCCTGAGTGCTAGGATTATAAAGGCATGTACCATTACCAAACGGCGTGTTTCCTTCCTTCCTTCCTTCCTTCCTTCCTTCCTTCCTTCCTTCCTTCCTTCCTTCCTTCCTTT
>NC_034603.1:68607578-68614022 GCF_900095145.1 Mus pahari
CCTCGAACTCAGAAATCCGCCTGCCTCTGCCTCCCAAGTGCTGGGATTAAAGGCGTGTGCCACCACGCCCGGTTTTTTTCTAGTTTTTAATTGTGTCTGTGTGAGGCGGGTGTCTGTGCATGTGTGCGCAAGTGTCCTTGGATAACTGAGGGGTCTAGACACCTAGAACTGGAGTTACAGGCAGTTGTGAGACACCTGACATGGATGCTGGGAACCAAACTCTGGTCCAGTACACGTTCTTCTGCTTAGCTGTCCTGGGTGAGCAGTGAGAGCTCTTGACCCTCTTAACCACTGAGCCATCTCACCACTGAGCCCCTACCCCACTGCTTTCAACTTTCAACTTGACCGTTTAGTCCTGTTACTGCATTTCCGGCACCTCTGTTTCCTCTTTTGTCTCACTGTCTGCGTGGGGCTGCTTTCTCTCTCCTAAGTCATCTATGGCTTTGTGGATTTACGTCCTTCTCCCTGGAGTCTGGATGACCCGATCTAATTATTTTTCTACTCCGTCATCTTCAGCTGACCCCTCTGATGAAACCCGGGACTCTCCCTGCCTGCATGCTCTCTCTGTCGTCCAGCGGAGTACCGAAGGGGCCTGTGCAAGCCTAGCCGACAGACAGTTGCCATGGCAACTCAGTCTCCAACCAGGCGATCTTCCTCCACCACCCCCTGGGCTGGGAGAAGGCCTGCCCTCGCCAGCCTTCTCCTGTTTCCTACCTTTGTCTAACTCCCTTCTCCTTCTCCGAATTCAGAACTTCACTCCTACTTGACAGTGAACATCCAAGCGTGCAGAAGCCCCGTCAACTTCCTGTCCCCCCACTTCCATCCCTATTGACTTATTTTTAAACTACCCTCATCCTTTCCTCCTTCCGGTAGTTAATCTCTCCACCTGAGCCCTGAATCCAGTAGCTCCACCTCCTCAAGGACCTTGGTGCTACAAACGCTTATCTCTTCAGTATTTTGATATGCAAGTTTCCTCCTGCATTCTGAAAAGCTGAGTTTCTCAAACACCACATTCCAGTTCCAACAGGACACAATCTTCCTTCTTGTCTTTCAGTCTGTCTTTTAGAATTCTTATTTTTAAAAATTATTGTTATTGGGCTGGTGAGATGGCTCAGTGGGTAAGAGCACCCGACTGCTCTTCCGAAGGTCCGGAGTTCAAATCCCAGCAACCACATGGTGGCTCACAACCATCCATAACAAGATCTGATGCCCTCTTCTGGAATGTCTGAAGACAACTACAGTATACTTACATATAATAAATAAATAAATAAATAAATAAATCTTTAAAAATAAAATAAAATATTGTTATTGTGTTATTAGTAATTTTTATTTTTTATATATTTAATTTTATTTATTAGCATTATTTATAATTTTGGATTTATAGTTTTTTTGAGATAGGGTCTCTTTATATAATTCTGGCTATCCTCGAACCCATTATGTAGAACAGGCTGGCCTCGAACTCACAGAGAGTCACCGGCCTCCAGAGCATTGTACTAAAGGTATGCACCACCATGCCCAGCTTCTTAACTTTTTCAAACTACAGATGCCTTCTGCTGTATATTCTCTGACAACAGCATGTGTGGAATCATCATGAAAGCTACTGTATTGTAAATATTGTTACAGTATTTGTAAGTTTAGTGATAATTGGGGGTTGGGGTCTCTAGCACATGTTCTTGTATGATTGCAGAGACCAGAGACCATTACTGTCGTTTTATTCCCTTGAGACAGGTCTCTCAACAAACCTGGATTGAGGCTGGCAGCCAAGAAGGCCCAAAGATATTGATCAACTTCTCAGGGCTGGAGTTACACAGGCCTTCATGTGGCCATGTTCAGCTTAAAAAAAAATGTGTATATATATATATATATATATATATATATATATATATATATATATATATTATATGTATATATGTGTATATATGTGTATATATATACATATATATACATATATACAAATACATTATATACATAGGTATATATGAAGCTCAAGAGATGTTTGGTAGATAGGAGCACTTGTTCCTTCAGAGGACCCAGGTTCAATTCCCAGCATCTCTATGGCAGCTCACAACTGTCCATAACTCCAGTTCCAGGGCATCTGCTACCCACTTCTGACCTTTGTGAAGTTGGTTCTCTTCTCTTCCTGGGATTAAACACAGGCTGCCATGCTTGATAGCACAAGCTCCTTTACCCCCTGAACCATCTTGCAGGTCCTGTTTTCTTTTTCCTTTTTAATGATTAATTTATTCATTTATTTTATATGTATTGGTGTTTTTCTTAGAAGTCTGTATCAGGGTGTTGGATCCCCTGGAACTGGAGATACAGACGGTTGTAAACCACCATGTGGGTGCTGGGAACTGATCCCCAGTTCTCTGGAAGAGCAACTAGTGCTCTGTACTGCTGAGCCATCTCTCCAGCCCCCCACCCCCATTTTTTTAAAAAAGATTTATTTATTATTACATCTAAGTACACTATAGCTGTCTTCAGATGCACCAGAAGAGGGCATCAGATCTCATTACAGATGGTTGTGAGCCACCATGTGGTTGCTGGGATTTGAACTCAGGACCTTCGGGAGAGCAGTCAGTGCTCTTAACTGCTGAGCCATCTCTCCAGCCCCCCAGTTTTTTTTTCTTATAAAGAGCTTCTTTGCATTCCTTCACAGGGATTTGCAGAATCTATTTAACTAGATTTTCGTTGATTTTCGTTGGTGTTCACATGTCCTAGGGTAGATTCCTCAAAGTGGAACTGTCGGGTCAGGGTTTCCTGCACTTTATAGAAGACTCTCAGGAGTATAGCCACTTATGACACGATGACTACTGTACAAAAGTACTGCACAGAAGACGCTCCATCAACACTGTTAGCATCAGAAGCTGTTTACAGCCAGCCAGCCTCTGAATCCAGCCAAGGCATCATCCCTAGGCAACAAGGAACCGCCTGTGTCTGTTGCCATAGCAACCATTGTCACGCACACCACCTGCGTCACCTCCCATGTTACTTTGTCTTGGCCCAGATAGAAGACATGGACCCCCTACCCATAGCTCTCTTCTCTCTTCCTCTCTTCTTCCCTTCTTCCAATAAACGCCTCCCAAAGCGAGAACTGTGCGGGCTTGGCATGATCTGTCCAGGAATGTGCCGCTTTTCAACTAACAAACACTGTATGCTAATCAGTCCTTCATATCTGTCCTCAAGCAATTCATCATCTTCAATCTGCATGCTTCCTTTTTTTTTTTTTTTTGCATGGGTATCTGTGTGGTGTACAACGCATGAGTGCGTGTGTACTCCTGTGTGTGCACACACGTGTTTGAGGTTTCGTGTGCACATGCATACATGCGTAGAGGCCTTAAGCTGACATTGGGTGTATTCTTCCATCACTTTCTACTTTATCGAGGTGGAGTCTCTCACCGAACCTGGAGTTAGGCCATTCTGGCTAGTCTAGCAAGCCAGCTTGCCCTGGGGAATCCCCAGTGTCTCTGCCCTGAGTGCTGGGATTATAGGCAGCCATGACACATGGCCAATTTTTACAAGAGGTTGGGGATCCAAGCTCTGGTCATCCTGCTTACAAGGTAAGTGTTTAATCCACTAAGCCATCTCCCCAGCCCTAAACTAAATCTTTACATTTCTGACAACTAGTGAGACCTTATATTGTATAATTTATTATGGACAGCTTATTATTATTACTACTACTACTATTATTATTATTAGAGTGTTTGTTTGTATCTCCCTTTATTTTTTTCATTTGCCCAATTCCCAAGCCAAACTTCCAGACCTGGGCCAGGTGCCACCTCCTCCAGAAAGTCTTCCTTGATTATTAGTTTCCACCTTACCACATTTTAACCCTTTTCGCTGGAGTCAGGCCCAGCATGTTTGCAAGTTTATTTCCTCCAGAAGGCCACGAGCAGATTAGTTCACTATCAAGACTCTCCAGCTTAAAACAGAGTCCCTGACAGAGTGCAGAGACACAATAAAATGTTACTTTCAGCCTTATTTCTCTTTCCTCTTCCTTGAGTAAACAACACAACACAGGAAATGTTTCTCTCATAATCAAAATATGAACTTGAAACAGCTCCATTCACACAGAGAGCTTTGCCTCTTCACAACCCCCCTTGTTTCCATTTTCCATGCTTTAATTTTCAAAGATTTATTACATTTGTGTGTGTGTGTGTGTGTGTGTGTGTGTATGCACGCGCATGCGCGCATACACACGGGACTGGGAGGTTTGTAGAAGTCAAAGACAACTTGAGGAGGTTGACTTTTTCCAGCCATCGTGTGGGTCCCGAGGATGGAACCTGGATTCTTAGGATTGGTGGTGACAAGTGCCTTTACCTACCCATGTGTCTGACTTTTGAAAGCTGAATCTCCTGGGGTAACAGATTCCCAGCCTGAGGACTGGCAGCAGCTTTCTGTAGCTGTTGTATGGGATGAGCCTACTGTTCTTCCTTCCAGGCCCTGGGAAATAGCTTCATGTCCCAACTTCATCCTTCCTCCTCTCTTTACCTCCACAGACAGAAGACTGAGTTACTAACACAGCAAAGCCAGGCCAGGAGGAATAATGGCACAGCCAAGGGTGGTGGCTGGTGGTCTGCAGACTCTATAGAGCAAGTTCCAGGCCCGTCAGGGCTACACAGCGGGAGCCTGAGCTCAAGAAGCAGAGAAAAATAAGGAAACGATGGTATACCCGAACCCGTGTTTCCTCAGTATTGGGACATCCCTAGTGAAAGGCCCATATGTTTGACATACTTGTTTACAGGTGCAACAGGTATTTTGAAAGGCAGGCTGAGACCTCAGACAAAGGTACCACATCCTGGATACTTATGATAACCTGGATCAGAAACCCTTGAACCAAGGAACTCCACACCAGCCTTGGACAGTCTTGAGATCCTGGATGAATCTGAGACCAACCATCTACCGATGCTTTCTGCTTGTCAGTTGAATTCAAATCTGAAACCCAGTCTGTATAACCAGAAACACCTGAGTTCAGGTGTTTTGTGTTCAGTTACTCCAATATTCGTTTTCTTCGTTCCCTGACCAAGATGGCCCATCTGCAATGACACCTGAGCACACAGCATCTCTGCTGCATCTCTGATCACATCCAGTGACGATAAGAACAGCGAATGTTCCTTGAGGGTTTGCTATGCACCAGGCTGATTAAGTGCTCATTCTCCATCTCACTCAAGCACGATTGAGGATCAGTTCTCAACAGACAAAGATGGGAGGGTCCACCCTCAGCTCTGCCAACACTCGGATTTCTCAGTTTCCCACCCATCTCCACGTGACTAAGGGGAGAGGCACCTCAGCCATGTCGTGTCAGATGATCTACACAGTCTAACCACACACTTGCCTATAAACAGGGATTGGAAGGCAAGTCTCCTCACTTCTGGTAGAGTAGACGATGTAATACGGAAGGCACTGTTATTAATCCAAGAAAGGGTGAAATTCAACTCTCTTACTCCCCACGCTTTCATAAACTGCTTACAGCTTATTTGAAAGGCAGTAAACTGAGCCCCACCGGGCTCACACCACGGTGGGGAGGCAAGTCCACGCCCATTTGTCCTGGCTTCTGGATAGGCTTGCAGAGCAGGCCTGGCCTCTGAAGGTCATCCCACCCTGCAGTCAGAAAACCCCTGCTTCACCCTCAAACTTCCAACGCTGCAGCTACGCCCTCCCGGGCACTTCCTCTTGAGGTCACTTGCTAACTAACCTGTAAGAGAAACGCGTTCTGGCACCCTGATGGGATGCAGACAGTCGAGGCCAGGGAGGGCTGTGGGGTGATTTAAAGCCTTCTACAGAAGTCAGAAGATTCTAGGCGGAGAGCCTGGAAGGCAGCCAAGTTCTCTTTTTAAAAGAGAAAGGAAAGAAAAGAAAAGGCCTTGTCTGATCATGACTTGGTAGAGGCAGTTTGCCTAACAATTTTCAGTGTCTCCCTTCCGGAGAAAGGCAGCCAGAGACCCGGACTGCCAGACCCAAAGAGGCCTGCAACTGGTGGCTAACAGCCCAGCCAGATTGTAGGGAGCAGCAAACAATGGAGCAAGCAAGGCTTGGAATGTTCCAGAGGCTGGAGGAGGAGGCTCCAACCCCTCAATAATTGGTTCAGAGACAATTAGACATCCATATGGAAAAAATAAAATAGATCCCTATCTCACGGCAGGCCTCCAGATACATTCTAAATGAACTGAAGACTACAGGGAGCAAGCTGAACTATCCCAGCACAGCTGGAAGAAAGCACAGGGGACATGTGGGGCTCTGGGACAAACAACATAAGGAACAACATGGAGGAAAAGATGGTGCTAACTACATGAAGAGAAAACTGTCAAGCTGGAGCTGGAGTTCAGGGGTGATGCCTGCTTCGCTCTGGGGCAGGGAGCGGGAAACAAAACTCTTTTTCTTTCTTTTTTTAAATTGTCTTTTCTTTCTTTCTTTCTTTCCTTTTTTTTTTTTTTTTTTTTTTAA
>NC_034603.1:68614676-68630510 GCF_900095145.1 Mus pahari
GAGTTCAAATCCCAGCAACCACATGGTGGCTCATAACCATCCATAACAAGATCTGACGCCCTCTTAGGAGTGTCTGAAGACAGCTACAGTGTACTTACATATAATAAATAAATAAATCTTTAAAAAAAAATAAAAATAAAAAAAATAAAAACTATATACTGTTAAACTATATACTGTGTGTATAGATTTCTGCAAATAAAGGTCAGAGGGCAATTGTGTGGAGTGGTTTCGCACCTATATTTGGGTTCTGGGAATTGAACTCTTGTCAGCAGGCTTTTGAAACAAGTGCTTTCCCACTGAACCACCTCAGCAGCCCGTCAAAGTCTTTTCTAGCTGACATACTCTGAGACAAGAATATATATATATATATATATATATATATATATATATATATATGAAATATATGAAGCTGGGCATGGTGGCGCATGCCTTTGATCCCAGCACTCGGGAGTCAGAGGCAGGTGGATTTCTGAGTTCGAGGCCAGCTTGGTTTACAAAATGAGCTCCAGGACAGCCAAGGCTACACAGAGAAACTCTGTCTCGAAAAACCAATATATATTTATTTTAGCCAACCACGAGCTGTGATTACAGTGTGCATCACCATACCTGGCTGAAGAATTATCTTTAAATGTCTAAAAGAGGCCTTCCAAAGAGCAGGCAATTCAGAGAGGAACCCCCCCCCCAAGTCATAACAAAAGTAGAATAGTCAGGTGGTGGTAATCTTGTTACTGCCAGGCTGCTTGCCCTTGTAGGGTGCCCAGAAAAACTCATTTTCTTCCAAAAGAAAGAGGGGTGAGGGAGGTGGGATGGAACGTTCAATAGAATTCATCGTGATAACTAGAAACAATAAATCCCACCCAGGATCCATGGAACTGACAACTATCACCCCCTGATAGCCCAGATGTAGATTTGGGTACAAGAAAAAAAAAGAGAACAGTAGAAATGGGTACAACAATCTATAATAAAATGAGAAACATATTGGTTTGAGAAACAACAGGTTTCTCAAAGATTAACATTCCGTCCTGGAAAAAGCTCCTTAATTAAGGAGGAAGGTGAACAACTCAAAATAACTTCAGGAAGACCCTGAAATTGACAAGAATCACTAGGTCTGACCTTGCCAGAGTAAGCAATAAAAGCTGAGATTGTTTATGAATGAAGGATAACGTGACTTCATTCCTCCACTGGGCTACTACAAAGCCGCTACAAAGAACGAAATGAGGCTGGAAGTGCAGTTCAGAGGCAGAGTATTTACTAAGCATATGACCACAAAAACCAAACCAAACCCAACAAACAAACAACAAAAGGGGGCTTTAAGACGGCATGGTGGAGCCGGGCGTGGTGGTGCACGCCTTTAATCCCAGCACTTGGGAGGCAGAGGCAGGCCTGGTCTACAAAGTGAGTTCCAGGACAGCCAGGGTTGTACAGAGAAACCCTGCCTCAAAAAACCAAAAAAAAAAAAAAAAAAAAAAAAGACAGCATGGTGGGTAAACATACTTACTACTCATGTTTCATCCCTGAAACCCACATGGTAGAAGGAAAGAACCAACTCCCCAAAGTATGACCTCCACAGGCATGTCATGATACATTCCTGCCTGGTGCCTGCACACACATGATATATGCATATACCCAATAATAATGATTAAATAAGACTAGTATGGGCTGGAGTGATGGCTCAGTAGTTAAGGGTATTTGTTGCTCTTGCTGAGGGTTGGAGTTCAAGTCCCAGCACCTATCTGATGGCTCATAACCATCTGTGACTCCAGTTCTGGGAGTCTCACATCCTCTTCTGACCTCTGTGCACACCAAACACGCACATGGTATACATACACACATAAGATATACGCACATGCTGACAACACACCCATATACATGAAATGCACATGGTGGCCAGGGGATGTGACAGAGATGGAATATGCTGGCTGAACACCTGCAAGGCCTTCGGTTCCATCCTGAAGAACAAATATTTAAAAATTGTTTAAATAAAAATAGTATGCATATTATATATGTATGATGTATATATATATATATCATATTATATATCATATATACTATATAAGTGTGTACAGGAGAAAAGGAAAGAAAAGAAAAACTAAATTTACATATATAAACATAACTAAGTCTCAAAATTCTAATGCACAGAGAAAAAAATAGGTTGTTTTTTTCTGTTATTATACTCTAATGTCATTTATATAAGGTTTCAGGGACTGGAGAATTAGGTCAGCAGTTAAGGGCACTTGTTGCTCTTACAAAGGAACCCCGCAACCACCCCTGGCCCCAGGTAATCTGATGCTTTCTTCTGGCCTGTGAGTGCATATTCCTACATGAATACAAACCACTCAAATACAGAAAATAATAAAAATCAATAAATCCTCTCCCAGGCTGGAAAGGTCTTGGTCTAACCTCAAAGCTGAGGTCAGTCACAAGTTCAAGGCTAGCCTGGGCAGTTTAGTAAGAGCCTGTCTCAAAATAAAAAGTGAAAAGGAGCTGAAGAGATGGTATGGAGATTAAGGACCCTGACCAATTCTGGAGGGGAATTGGAGGTCACTCGCACATACACACACACACACACACACACACATATACCACAATTAAAACAAACATTTAAATTTTACATTTATTTTTAAAGATTTAGTTTTCTTTCTTTTTTCTTTTTTTTCTGAGTATTGGTGTTTGGGCTGCATCGTCTGTGCTACAGCAGAGAGCAGAAGGCATCAGACCCTCTGGGACTGGAGTTGTTAGCCATGATGCAGTGTTGGATAACAGTTTCCTCAGATTGATACATTCTATTTCCTCGGGATTGAAACATTCTACCTTTCTAGGAAGGTCCTGAAGCAGGAAAGTTTAAAAAACTCAAAAGCACTCCAGGAAGTCCCTGAAACTGACCAGAATCAATAGGCCCCTCCCTGCCAGAGTAAACAATAAAAGCTGAGAGTCCCGTTTAGACAAGGTACGGCTGAGCTGCAAAGTTTCTCAGATGAATCCAGTTTTCTGGAAGAAGAAAAAAACTAGAAAGCTGTTTGGAGGAGGTTAAGACCAACTGAGTCATTTGGAAGGGACATTGTCCAACCTGTGAAGCTGCCTGTTGACTGTGCAGTATTCTCCAAGTTCCCAGCTTTGTGAGCTGTTACCATACTGAGTGGGCTTTGGTAATGCACTGTGATTCATTTATGCTCCTATAAGTAAGCCCCACCCACATCCCTGTAAGGAACTTCAATAAAACTCACTGGTTCACCAACTTGGACTTTGGTGTTATCTGTACTATGGTCTGTGGTATGCTTCCTATCTGGAGTGAGTAATGTGTGTGTTACGTCTCCCCAGGTAAAGTCTTGCCACATAATATAGGAGTGCTGTAAACCAAACCCAGCGCTCTGAACTGCTGGGCCATCTCTGCAACCCAGTGATGTTTGCTTGTTTGTTTGTTTGTTTTTAAGTAAATAGAGAGCTGTGATTATAGCTTGAGGAAGGGTAGCTAGCCTCATGTGAGAGCAAAATCCTAGATTCAGTTCCCAACACCACAAGAGGAAGAGGGAGGAGAAGGCCATTAAGAGGAGAACGGATCAAGCACATGCACACACACACATGCATATTCTTCATTTTTTATTTAGCTTTTCATTTTATTACTACTATTATTTTACTTTTATTTTTTTTTGGTTTTCTGAGACAGGTTTTCACTATGTGTAGCCTTGGCTGTCCTGGAACTTGCCCTGTAGACCAGGCTGGCCTCAAACTCAGAGATCTGCCTGCCTCTGCCTCCCAAGTGCTAGGACTAAAGGCATCAGCCACCACTGCCTGGCTTATTATTTAACTTTAAAAGGCCAAAATGTCCTGACTTGGGTACAATCTGTAGAAATCCTAAAGATAATATGCTGCCTAAAAGAAATGGGCAGAAACCAGAGGAAAAGTATTATATGAATCCTTTTAAGTAGAGAAGGCAAATCCCTAAGTCAGAAAGGATGGTCAATGTCAAGGGCTGGAGAGGGGCGGGGCGAGACATCTAAGAAGGAGTATGGAGCTTTAGGGAAGATAGAAAAGTTCTGGCTGTGGCAGCATAAGCCTGAGATGCTAGTACTTGAGAAACATCAGCCGGAGGACCAGGAAGTCAAGATTATGAGCTACAGGGTGAAGCTGAGGTTAACCTGGATCACATGAGGGACCCTGTCCTCTCCAGCCCCCTCTAAAAAATTCAAAACAAAAAGTTCTTACACTTACAAGCAATTAAAATAGTAAACTTTGGCATGGCAGTGGTGGTGCATGCCTTTAAGTCCAGCACCTGGGAGTCAGAAACAGGTGGACTCCTGTGAGTCAAAGCCAGCCTGGTCTCAGATCCAATTCCAGGACAGCCAGGGCTACACAGAGAAAGCCTGTCTCCAAAAACAATTTGGTACCTTTAAAAAAGATACAATTATCGCTTCTCCACCTTTTGGCTAAGCTCAGGTGTAAAGGTATGACTTAATCAATTAATTAATTAAGATACAATGTAGCCTGAGCTGTCTTCGAACTTATGTAGACTAGAATGGCTTTGCCTCTGGCTCTGAGTGCTCAGCTGAAATGTATACCTCTATCTGGTCATACTTTCTTGAAATATATATATATTTTTTTATTTTTTATTGGTTATTTTATTTATTGACATTTCAAATGTTATCACCCTTCCCAGTTTCCCCTCCACAAACTCCCTATCCCCTTCCCTCCTCCCCCTGCCTCTATGAGGATGCTCCCCCACCTGCCCACCCACTCCTGCCTCAGCACCCTGGCATTCCCCTACCCTGGATCACCGAGCCTCCACAGGACCAAGGGGCTATCCTCCCATTGATGTACGACAAGGCCATCCTCTGCTACATATCCAGCTGAAGCCATGGGTCCTCCCCATGTGTACTCTTTGGTTGGTGGTTTAGTCCTTGGGAGTTTGAGGGTGGTGGAGTGTTTTTGGTTGGTTGATATTTTTGTTCTTCCTATGGGGCTGCAAACCCCTTCAGCTCCTTCAGTCCTTGCCCTAATTTCTCCACTGGGGTCCCCGAGCTCAATCCAGTGTCTGGATGTCCTTTCCAATTACATTTATTTATTTATTCCTTGCAAGTTTGCTACTCCAAGAACACACATATAGAGAGGTCAAAGGACAAGCCAGGAATTTGTTCTTGATTCCTTATTTCCACCAGGGGGACCCTGCAATCAAACTCAGATGTTGTCAGGCTTGGCAGTAAGGGCCTTTATGACACCTGCCAGCCTGAGAGGATTTAGTTTATTACCCAGGGTCTCACTATGTAGCTCCAGCTGGTCTGGTATCCACTAAACAGGATGACCTAGAACTCACAGATCTGCCTGCCACTGCCTCCCAAGTGCTGGGGATTAAAGGCACGAGCCACCACACCTGGTCCCAGCTGACAAATTTTGTATTTTTCATAGTGTAAGAATATGATAATAGCTGAACTCTTTTAATCCCAGCACTCAGGAGGCTGAGGCAGGCAGATCTATGAGTTTGAGGCAGTCTGGTCTATAGAGTGAGTTCCAGGACAGACAAGGCTACACAGAGAAACCCTGTCTTGAAAAACCAAAACGAAAAAAAGAAAAGAATATACATAAACCACACACACCCACACACATACACACAAACTTAATAGAAATTTGGCTTGGGCTAGATGTGTTGCTAAGAGGTTTAGGACTTGCTTTGCACGCTCAGGGACATGAATGAAACTCCCCAACACTTGAAAAGAGTTGGCTTAAATGTAGCCCCTCAGTTTAGCAGATCCGGCAGGTGTAGGAAGGTGACTCCCACACTTGGTGCATCCACCTGGCCGTTTCTCCCTCCCCTCCCCCCACATCCCTGGGGATCCTCCGCTGGCCAAGTGCTACCATGCGCACGCGCACATGGTGACAGGAAGCGTGGCCTCTGCGCCTGTGCTGAATTCCAGCTGCAACTATGAGAGAAAATGATGCCCAGGATGGGCTCTGCCGCCCGCCGACTGCGGAGAGGCCCACACTGCACACGCGCAGACCCAGCGCCCGCGTCAAAACATCAGCCGACAGCGCGTTCCCCATGTCCTGCGCCTCCGGCTGGCAGGAGTTCCTCTCAGTTGTGACCCCCGCCGCCGGGCCGGGGCGGACGAGCTCAGGTCTGATCGGCGATGCCCCGGGAGATCATCACCCTGCAGCTGGGCCAGTGCGGCAACCAGAGTGAGCAAGCGACCACCGTGCCCCGCTTCTATCCCTCTGGTCCAATCCCTCAGGCTGCACTCAAGTGCCTGGTACCCATCAATCCCCTTTGTCCTTCCCATGAACCACCTTTCCTATTGCGCATGATAATCCAGGCTAGAGCTGCCTCCTTAGCCCTGGGCTGTGACAACTTCCAGACCCAGGCGTCTTGGGTCACCTTCTGGAATGTAATAGCCTCTGAGCCTGGGCTCCTCAGGCCTTAAAGCTGTAGCAGACTTAGGCCTCTTCCTCCTCCCCCAGTTGGGTTCGAGTTCTGGAAACAGCTGTGTGCTGAACATGGCATCAGTCCCGAGGGCATCGTAGAAGAGTTCGCCACCGAGGGCACTGACCGAAAAGACGTCTTTTTCTACCAGGTGCCCCCGCCCCTCCCCCCAGTGACTTGACCAGGACCCTGGGGACCTGAAGGGACTGGCAGTGCTGGGAAACTCTCTGGGCGGATGGGAACAGAGTGGCTATCTTGAGGGAGGGCCTGAAGGAACCAGAGTTGGGAGGCTTCAGGACTTGACCCATCCTGGCTTCCCTCTGACAGGCAGATGATGAGCATTACATCCCCCGGGCTGTGCTGCTGGACCTGGAGCCCCGGGTGATCCATTCCATCCTCAACTCCTCCTATGCCAAGCTCTACAACCCAGAGAACATCTATCTGTCGGAGCATGGTGGAGGAGCTGGCAACAACTGGGGCAGGGGATTCTCCCAGGTGTCAGTCCCAGAGTTCTTTGGTAATCCTAGCCTAGGATAAGGAAAGGCTCAAGCACATCTGGGGATCTGTCCAGGCTAGACTTGCAATAAATAAAGAGACTAAAGGATATGTTGAGAAGAGGGACTGCTAGGAAAGGTTATGCAAATTTTATGTAAATCGTTCACAAAGTAGCATTTCTGGGTTGATAAAGAGTTCGGTTGGGAAGCTCAGTTTCAGGATGGCAACAGAGACAGTGGGTGGAGTTCTTGGTGCTGAGAAGAGAGAAGCTTTGGCCTGACTTTCCCTTCCCCATGTCTACATGCAGGGTGAGAAAATTCATGAGGACATCTTTGACATCATAGACCGAGAAGCAGATGGAAGTGACAGTCTAGAGGTGAGGGTCTTCCCCATGAAGCATGCTGGGGGGAAAAGATCAGGCATGATTCAAACACGTGCAACATTCAACTCAGCATCCATTTGGGGACATCATATAGAACGCATTAAGGTGACTAAGCCACTGCCTTGTTCTAGGGAAATCAGAATCTCAGTGCTGTCCCTTACTAAGCCTCTCGGGTCTCTAAGCCTCTCCAAGGAGCCTCGGAGACAAGGCTGAAGTATCTCTGAGATTCCTGGACACTGTCTCTTTCTCTGTATTCAGGGATTTGTGCTGTGTCACTCCATTGCTGGGGGGACAGGTTCCGGTCTGGGCTCCTACCTCTTAGAGCGACTCAATGACAGGTAAGCCTGTGTTTAAGGAGAGGCAATTAGTCTTGACTCTTTGGGCTGGTTTACCCTGTTTGTTTTGTGGGAGGCATACCTGTCGATGCATACAAGTGGAAGTCAGAGGCCAGTGTTGGTTCTCTTTCACCTTGTGGAGCTCGGGAACCACTGAGGTCATTAAGAGTGGTGGCAGGCATCTTTACCCTACCCACTGAGTCACCTTATTGTAGTGAGAATTTTGGTTTCTTTTAAAACTCAGTTGTATGATAGTTTTGTTTTAATCCCAGGTGTGAGATAAGAGGCTGCTTCACAGCAGGCGATTGTGATTTGCCTCCTGCACTAGCAGGGGCGTGATCTTTGCCATCTGCAGATAGTTTTAATTCTGAGGAATCTGGAGAGAGAGAGTGTAAATGCCAGAGGCCTGAGAGGGGCAGGGATCCTTGAAGGGAGGCTGCTAAGCCATTCCCCAAGCCCCCCGTGCTTCTGGTTGCTGTTGTTGGTTGACAAGAAGCTGGAGATAACCCTGACATGAAGATTGAACTGGCCTCAAGAAACTCGTCAACCCTAATCACCAGGGAGTAGTCTAAAGAGGGCTATGCCCCCCTTCCCCTCTAGATTTCTTTCTCCCCATCTAGTGTTGGGGCATTGGGAGGGATCAGGGTGGAATAAAGGTTGGAAGGGAGGTAGAGGTAAAAAAGTAAATAAATAAAATAGCCAATACATACATACATACATATGCCCATGCCAACACCCCACCAGTCAATAAAAAGACAGTTTTGATGAGTTACTTATCAAGCTGTCCTGCTGCCTTGTCTGGAAGGGACTGTCTTGATTGTTAATTGATACAGGAAGACCTGGCCTGTTGTAGGTGGCACTCTTCCCTAGACAGGGGTTCCTGCACAGCATAAAAGAGGAGAAAGCCAGCACGCGAGGATCCACACGTTTATTCCCTCTGCCCTTGACTGTGGACATCCTGCTTTAACTTCCCAGAAATAATGCGTTGTAACCTGGAACTGAAAGCCAAATAAGTCCTTTCTTCCTCAGCTTCTGGCTGAGGTATTTGTCATAGTCACAGGAACTAAAGCAGAATTCCTAGATAATCTCTTTTTATGGTGTTACTTTTTTTTTCCCTTGAGTTGGAAGTTTTGGTTTGGTGTTTTTGTTGTTTTGTTGTTGCTTTTTTGTTTGTTTGTTTGCTACTCCTCCTTGGGTCACAAGGACAGAACCATCCAGAGAACACCTTGGAAGCAAACACTGGGCATGGAGATAGGATGTTACCTTGGGACCTACAGAATGTGCATATCCTTTGGGAGCTAAGGACCGAGGTGTGCGCTCCATCCTTTTGTCCATGAGCTCAGTGGTATTTGGGAAGGAGATTGACGGGCAGGGAGGTCCTTCCAGTTCACAGTGCCTTCCTCTCCTTTCTCTCTTCTTTGCCCTTAGGTACCCCAAGAAATTGGTGCAGACATACTCTGTGTTCCCCAACCAAGACGAGATGAGTGACGTGGTGGTCCAGCCCTACAACTCCCTCCTCACACTAAAGAGGCTGACCCAGAACGCGGACTGTGTGGTGAGCAAAGGAAGACTGAGCCAGGACTTAGCTCACCTTCGGAGACTTCCCCTTGCCCTTCTGTGGCACTGGCTCACATAAAACACTCAGCAAAGCCATGACATGAGGGCCAAGAACTAAGATCTTAATTTCCAAGTTGCTTCCAGGATTTTGGGGCAGCAAAACTCTCAACAGAGTATCCCCCTATCCCAATATATACCCCATTTTGCCTATTCAGTGTCATGCTTGAACTCAAGGGTCACTTTAGTAGCAAACCTTCCCCCATTATTCAGGCAAGGCCAGATCCCTTTGGGTATATTTTTAACTGAACTTGTCTTAATTTATCAAGTGTCTTAGGTGGGTGTGGTGGTTTATGCCTATGATTCCATTTTTCAGTAGGCTGAAGCAGGGGGATCATTATTCGTTCAAGGATAGCCTGGGCTACATAATTAAGTTCCAAGCCAGTCTGAGCTATGGACTGAGATCTAGTCTCAAGACTAAAAATGAAATGAAGCAGGAGTTTTACTAAATCTGCCCTTGCTGACCTCAAACTTGTGATCCTCCTGCCTCAGCCTCCTAATTGGAAATATAAGTGTATGTGCCATGCCTGCTGTATTTATTGGTAAAAGAGACTAAATCCAGCCTTGTGTAAATAATTGCTTTTTCACTGGACTACAGGCCCAAGGGTGGCCCATAGCTCTTCTCTGTAGTCTCTCCAGAGCCAAGGCACACTGGGGACAATGACATACTTGTTTACAGTCCTGTGTCATGTCATTTCTCATGCTACGCCAGAGATAGAATATTTCTTTAAAGGTAGCAAATCCACTTCCTAGTTTGGGAGTTTACAGACATTAAGCATTATATTATTTCAAGGTCCCCTTTTGCCTCAAAAGGTGTTATAGAGCCCCTGTATCCTGCCAGGTGGTGCTGGACAACACGGCCCTGAACCGGATCGCCACAGACCGCCTGCACATCCAGAACCCATCCTTCTCCCAGATCAACCAGCTGGTGAGTCCCCCTCCTGGAATGCAAGCCATCTCTGCGAGAGGGTCATCAGAGGAGGGACATTCCACCTCCATCAAGCCCCGTAACACAGTATCTGTTCCCAGGTGTCCACCATCATGTCAGCCAGCACCACCACCCTGCGCTACCCTGGATACATGAACAATGACCTCATCGGCCTCATCGCCTCGCTCATTCCCACCCCTCGGCTCCACTTCCTCATGACTGGCTATACCCCCCTCACCACGGACCAGTCAGTAAGAGCTCCCTCCGTGTCCCTTTCCCATACTCNCCAGGAGCTGTTCTTTGCAGNTCTTCTCCACCCACCTCCCCAGGTTCTGTACTCAGGGACTGATTCTGCCACCAGCTTGCGGCCCTGTCCCCCTCTCTGCTTTCTACCACTTTTGGCTTCTGTAGGAGCAGTGCCCACTGGGATAATAAAATAGCTCACTGCTTAAGGGCATGGGATTGGTGAGCAGAGAGCCATGATCCTGATCCCCACAGCAGAGACTCAGCCCAGACCTGATCTAAAGNCAGTCCCCAGAGACCACGCCACCTGCAAGTTGATGGGGACAGAGTTGACTCTCTTCCTCTGTCCATGCATCTCTGGGTTCCTCCCTGACTGCTGACCTGGTCCCTGTGAACCCCCCATTCCCTCAGGTGGCCAGTGTGAGGAAGACAACGGTCCTGGATGTCATGAGGCGCCTACTACAGCCCAAGAACGTGATGGTGTCCACAGGCCGGGATCGTCAGACCAACCACTGCTACATCGCCATCCTCAACATCATCCAGGGAGAGGTGGACCCCACCCAGGTAAGGGAGGCCCCTTCANCCNANCCTCAGGCCCACAGGATGGAGAAGCAGCAACCACCACCTCCCTACCCACCCCAGGTCCACAAGAGCCTGCAGAGGATCCGGGAAAGGAAACTGGCCAACTTCATCCCCTGGGGCCCAGCCAGCATCCAGGTGGCCCTGTCAAGGAAGTCTCCCTACCTGCCCTCAGCCCACCGGGTCAGCGGGCTCATGATGGCCAACCACACCAGTATCTCCTCGGTGAGCAGAGTCTCCTGTTGTCTCTATGTTGCTGGGAATCAAACCCGGGGCTTCAGGAATGGTAGGCACCTCTCCTGCTCTGAGCCACACCCCGAGCGCCTGGTCTTTAGCCACTCTGCTCCACTCCCTGCTGTCATTCGCTCCCTCCTCCCTGTCTGCCCCTAGAGTTCTGTGTCCTGTGTTGGGTGCCATTCTGAAGCTCTCTTTCCCTCTAGCTTTTTGAAAGTTCCTGCCAGCAGTATGACAAACTGTGGAAGCGGGGGGCCTTCCTGGAGCAGTTCCGAAAAGAGGACATCTTCAAGGACAACTTTGAGGAGATGCACAGATCGAGGGAGGTGGTGCAGGAGCTCATTGATGAGTACCACGCCGCTACCCGGCCAGATTACATTTCCTGGGGCACCCAGGAGCAGTGACTCCATCCTCTGCTGTCCCTTGGACAAGAAGCACAGCCCTCACCATGCCCGGACCCTCTGACCCAACTTTGCCTCACATTTTTGAGTTCGTGTCCAGTCTAGGAACTGTTCCTGTCTCTTCCTTTTCATTCCTGTCTCTTGGCTGACTTAAGTTCTAATAAATAAAGTGTGATGATGAATTGAGCAGAGCTTGGTCTGTGACTCTGGAGGCAGGACGGGCACACCTTCCCTGTCCAGGCACATGACAGTAGGCTGGCCTTTACCTGCCCCAACATACTCATTAGCCCGGGTCGTAGTGTGTTTCCACTGTTCCCTGCCTTACCTCAAACCCGCCTGTTTTCCTAGGGGTCAGCCTTTCTCTCAGGATTACTGAAACTTCCTGACCTATTGTCATCTCAGTGCCTAGGCCTCTTGTTCCCAGTTGGGCGATGTTTGCCTTATTCTCTTATACTCAAGGAAGAGATAGAGGGGCACAGAGGCCATGGTGTTCTGAACAAGTCAGAGTAGCTAGGACATAGGAGTCCCATTGCTTAGGACCACCAGCATCTCCAGGAACTTAAGTCCAGGTCCTGGAGGACTTAACCAACCCGACAGGGTAAGAATCCCAGAGCAGGCCTCCACCCGTCACACCAGAGATGTTTACCACTGCGAAAGGCCCCAGCCATCTCTCCATTTCATTCTTAAAGCATGGGGCAACCAAACATGGACCCAGATGGGGCCCAGGAGCTGAATGAACACCAAGGGAGGACCTGGGTAGTACCCATCTTGATGATTCACTGCCCTTGCAGGCCAGGGATAACAGGAGGCCACCCTCCCACCACTCAATGGTGAACAGAGGGTGAGTAATTGCCAGCTTCCAGTATTGCCTTCTTGCCTGCCCCACCCACCATCCTAGGATGGCATAGTGGCCAGGAGGAGGTTAAATCCCGAAGGTCAAGGAAGGCGGAGCTCTGTGGTATCCACACTCCAGGCTCAGTGCTTGGTAAAAGCCCAGTGTGTGGGTGTCCTGGAGAGGGGGGGTTGTTCTGAGCCAAGGAACTCCAACTTCTCCCACCGACAACACTCCCACAGGAAGGCTTTGTGTAAATAACGATTTTTTTTTTCTTCTACAAATAAATTAAGAAACAAACTAGAAAACTGTCCACACCCATTGCTGCCCAGGGTGTGGGTGTACCCTGTCCCTGCAGGGCCAAAAAAAAAAAAAAAAGGGTCCATGGTTGCTTCAAATCTCAGAGCAGTCCAGCCTCAGGCTGGAGGCAAAGAAAAGTCTTGACCTCTTGGCAGGCTTAGTCCTGCAGCTGCTTCAAGCAGCCAGACTGTCCCTGGGGCTCTTCCAGAACTCGGTGCTGGCTGGGAGGGGAGGTGTCCCGCAGGTCTTGGCTTGGAGGACCAGAGCTGCTGTCACTGCTGCAGGGCCTCTCAGGGGAGGGGTTGGCCAAGTAGGCATTCACCAGTTCCAGGATCTCTGCCACCTAACAAGAGGGCAGAGGGCAGTGTGCAACAGAACCCATCGGCTCTTTTTCTGTCCTCGCTTCCGCTAGGTGGGTTCCTGCATGCTCGCCCCGGCAACCTTCTCTCTCTCACATTCATACCCCTGCCCCCCCAAGTGCTAGGCTCACCCTTCCCTAGGCCCTTTCCCTTGTGGTTCCCCCCTCATCTTAAGGCTATCTTTGTGAGAATCCCTCCCCACTTAGCCGGTGCTTCAGGACTCCCCAGTGGCTTCCTGTCCAGTTCCTCTTGTTACTATCTCAGTCTATCATTGGACTCCCCCATCCCCAAATCCCTGGAAAGCTCCTTAAGTTTGCTTCTGACCACAGCTGGAACCCTAGTACCCACAGCTGTACACACCGCCAGTGACAAGTCTCTTCAGCAACCCCTGTTCTCACCTGGGGACTCTGCAGTAGGAGCTGGCTGTCGCCCACCCTCAGTGCTAAGGTGTGAGGGCCTATTAGCTGGCAGGCGGCCACATGACCATAGCTGACACTGTGGATGGGTTCTGTCTCACCAGGCCTGGAGAGCGACATGGCCTTTGCTCCCAGACCCAGGCAGAGCTTCTGTGGAGCACCTCCACCAGGCTCCTGCCGAGAGATGGGCGGGGTCAGGGTCGAAGGCGGGGCCGCTGTATCTTTTTTTTCTGGTAAGGGAGATGGCTGTGATTCAAAAGCTTCCTTGACCCTTGATTGACAGCACGGGTGTGGAGTGGCCAAAAGCACCTGGAGGTGCAAGCCCAAAAGCCTGAGCCCCCAGGGGTTTGAGACGGGCAGCTAGCTGTTCTAGATGTGACGAATGAAATGACCCCCATTGGGGGATAGGGGGAGGCCTGTGGCCCTGGGATAAAGGTTTGGGCTTGGACCACCAGAGTCCCCTTCTCCCTTCTCCCCCTCACCGTGCTCAGCTCCAGAACGTCATACCGAGCAGCGCCGAACCCCGGACACTGCGCCGCTAGAGCCAGGTAGGCAGCCATGGCCTCAGCTTGGCCCATGCCCCGCAGCCGCTTCCAGCCGCCCAGCACCGCGGCCGTCGTGCTGGTGCCGCCACCTCCCACCTGGGCCGTGCATCCCGTCGAGCGGCCGGTTCCGCCGCGCCGGGCACGCTCCGCCCGCCTCTTGGCCAGGCCGGGGCTCCAGAGCGCCCCGGCCAGCAGGGCGGCAGAGGGCGGTGGCCTCCGGGTAGGGCACGGCGGTTGTTCGCGCGGCGGGATAGGGGGAGGCAGCAGGTGGTCCAGGAGCGGCAGGGGACCCCGCGGGGAAAAGTCCCGGTGCAAACTCTGCAGGCGCAGCGCCGCCAGGGCGCGCAGCGTGTCCTCGGGTGGGGGCGGCCGGCCGCGCAGCAGCAGAGCGTGAGCCTGAAAGGGGAGGCATGCGGCGTCATTGTAGAAGCTGTAAAGACACCTCCGGATACGGAATCTGGGGAGGTTTGGGTTTGGGGAAAGTCTCCCATGGGGTTGCCACAATAATTAAATGAAGATGGTTGGGAATTAAGAGTTGTTCAAGCTGTGGTCGATCTGGAGGTGTGAAAACCAGAGAACCCACCTGCTCAAAGAGGAAAGGCAATTCGTGACCCTCTGGAGATAGTCCTTCTGGGTGCAGAGGTCCGTGAAGACGAAGACACAGTCTCCACCCGGAGTCGGGCGAGTCCTCCAGTCCGGCTTCCTCTGAGGTCAAACTACAGAAGGGAAAAAGATGCGTTGAGACCGGGAAGCAGGGCCTTTGAGACACAGGCTAGTGGGTGGGAGGGGCGGGGCCCAGACCAGTTTGGGGGCGGGGCCCAGGCAAGCTTTTTAAATAAGACTACACACAACCGGCGGGTAAGGACTTGTCAGAGGATCAAGGAGCTAGTGGCACGCCTAGATAAACGTGCTCAGTGATAGACAAAAGCTAAGTGGATAGGCTAATAAAGCGCAGGGCTCGGGCTGGACATTTACTTCTCAAACCTGGTGAGCACGTCGGCCACGAGGGTCCCCCCAGCCAGGGCTCGCTCCTGGGCTCCTCGCTGCTCATACAAAGCGAATGCGTTCCGGCTCCGGGCCAAACCTAGCCTACCCACCAACTCTCGAGCCACCTAGAAAGAAGGGAGGAAGACAAAGTCAGATGATAACTAGAGTCTTTCAGAATTCTGGAAAGAGCTGATCCTTCTGGAGAGGGTTCCTTAGTTTTTGTCACCACCATTTTCTGGCTTCCCAACGAAACAAATTTGAGACTCGGGCTAAACAATGCCAGAGTCAGACATGAGAAGCTGCTAAAAAGGGTGTATACTGTACTGGAGACCCTGAGTTCAACCATCAGGACCGTTGGTAAACAAACAAACAAAGAAAGCTGGAAGGCGAGTTTCAGAAGTGGAAGCAGTGGGGATGACCTCCTCACCTCCCCCGCTGTAGTGTGGGAGTCGATAGACACAGGACAGGCTCCAGCTCCGGGACAGTGCACGGTACACAACAGCTCCTGCCTTCTGCTCAGTGCAGAAATCTCTGCTAGTGAAGGCACCAGCTCTCGGCCCCGCGTCCGGCCCAGAGCCTTCCGGATGAAGCGTGCATATTCTGCCAGTTCTGAGTCTGGGAGTGCCTGCTCCGTCCTGAATTAGAAGGAATCCAAGGACCAGTGTTCCAAGGGCTTCCTCCTTTCCTTTCCTTTCCTTTCCTTTCCTTTCCTTTCCTTTCCTTTCCTTTCCTTTCCTTTCCTTTCCTTTCCTTTCCTTTCCTTTCCTTTCCTTTC